>NC_052171.1:15000804-15233522 GCF_902713615.1 Scyliorhinus canicula | reverse complement strand
TTCCGCCTCCCCCCCCGTCCTCCATCCTCCCCCCCCTTCCTCCCTCCTCCACCCCCCTTCCTCCCCCCCTTCCTCCTCCTCCCCCCCCTTCCTCCCTCCTCCCCCCCTCCTCTCCCTTTCCTCCCTCCTCCCCTTCCTTCCTCCTCCCCTTCCTTCCTCCCTCCTCCCCCCCTTCCTTCCTCCCTCCTCCCCCCCCTTCCTTCCTCCCTCCTCCCCCCCCCCTTCCTTCCTCCCTCCTCCCCCCCTTCCTTCCTCCTTCCTCCTCCTCTCCCCATGCCGGTACCCGTCCTCTCTCTCTCAACGCGCCACTTCTGCAGCACATTAAAATGACGCGTATCGCGTCGGTCCGATGCTGGCCCCTCCGGGAACGGAGATTAGCGGCCTAAAAGAAGGTCCCGACGCCGGAGTCATCTGCACCAATTTTGCTCGCCGGAAATCGGCGTTACGACGGTCCGCGGAGAATTTCGCCCTTTGTTTCTCATTTTTGTTGGACCAAAAAAGATGCTGCTTAAATGTCTACCCTTCAATTACCAGCACTTTGTGTTAGATTTTAAGAAGGTAAAAGATTAAGATTTATTCTCTTAAGCGCCCATGCTTACCTCAATTCCAGAGTCTCACTCACTGCAGCCTGCACTGTTATGATTGCCAGAGATTCCCTGCAGTAAATACATTAGGAGGGATTATATGTTGTCCTAGCGAAGCAGGTGATAAAGCATCATCATGGGATATAGATGATGTAATTAATGGGAGGAGCCAAGTTTGTCTGTAGTTTGGTAGTCCCCTCGATATTTTAAGTTGAACAGCAGTTTCGCGAAATGCTGTCAGCTTGAACAGAAGCTTCTGGTAAGACAGGATTTTCAGGTTTCTCTTAAAAGGTTCCCTCTCCAAAAAGTGGGCAAGGTGGAGATGAGGCCAAGATTAGATCAGCCATGATCTTAATGATAAACTGTACAGTAATTCTGGGCGTCAATTCAAAGCCCGATGGATGAGGAAGCTTTTAAGCCTGATCCCCATGTGATGTTACCTGATCCCATCTGGCAAAATAGTATGGGTACAATAGACCTCCTTAATACCGAGAGCCAGGAAATAGCAATTAAATTTCTTTCTCTGACTGCCCTCCACTGAAAAGGATGCAGCTTCTGACATCAGGTGGATTTATGCAGCAGTCTTAACGCAGTGAAAGGTTCATGGCCCTTCACAGGGGTGTTGTCAACATTTGCGACAGCTTCACATATTCGGTCAGACAGGCATTATCTCGGTCCAAGAGGTAGATTTTAAGGAGTGTCTTAGAGAAGGATTCAAAGTTTGGGGGCCCAAGGAGTTGAAGGCATGGCCACAAAGAGTGGAGTAAAGGAAATTGGAGATGTGCAATGAGCCAGAACTGGATGACTGCAGAGATCTTGGAGAGTTCTAGGACTGGGGGAGATTACAGATATAAGAAACGGTTAGGTCATGGGAGTGACATGTAAAAACAAAGTACAGAATGTTAAAATCAAGGGGTTGCTGAAAAGGGAGCCAATGGAAGCCAGTGGTGCAGCCATTAGGGTTAAAGGGATTCAAAGCACAACCACAATCAACAGCCAACTCTCACCTTGATTTAAAACTGCTAACTTTGGCAAGTTTCCTGCCACAAGCGCCCCATAATCTATTGTATGTGCTATTCATTTCATCCTGTAAATCAAAGATTTCTGAATTGCCATGATCTTCTTCTTCCCCTCTGTGCCATGTCCTGGTGCCTTGTTTGGTTGCCAATGCCACCTACTTCTCCTGGACATTCTTGAAAAAAATGACACCAAAACATTGAGAAAGACAGCCAAGCTGGTCAATTGAATGATCCAAACAGTGGGCCTGACTTAGCTCCTGCGCTCTCAGCCTGCTGCTGCCACCTATCTGTCACGAGAACTAGCAGAGTTTAGGATAAACTAATTTATAGAAAGGAGAAGATATCATCTGGCTCAGCAGTGATTCTGCATTCAATTCAGTGATATACAAATACAAGGAGAATTTTTACATTGAAAACTGCTTTGTTTTAATTCAACACTAAGTGGGGACAGAAGTCCACAAAGCATCCAGTGAAAATGGTTCCAAATCTGGCATCACACTTGCATGATTTCTGCAGTTAAAACATCATCAGGATCATGACAAATTTGGTGATTGTTTCTTATTCTTATCACTTTGCTATTTACTTTAACGCATATGTATTGATTATCTGTGGGCATCTAATTCTTTCCAATCCAAATTTGAAAGTGGAAAAAAGAGATTTCCCATATAGAATTCCTCTGCACCCTTTTCAGAGTAAAGTAGTAATAAGAGGACAGACAAGCAAGGCATCACCTGATGTCATGACACCAAACCACTAACACCAATATAGTGACACATTCCTACCTATTGTCCCACAAATGATATTGCCATTGGCTGCACTTCACAAAGAAATGACACATAGACACACCACGCACACAAGCTTTCAAATTCCACTCACTCTGACACAATTAAACAGCAATGTGTTTTATTAGCAGTTCATGTCAGTAAAACACAGTATTTTATCAACCTTCCCTAACAGGATAAATCACAAGACCTTGATTGAACACAACAATGGAAGAAGGGAGAAAAGCACAAGAGCAGAACCCTATCGTCAGGAATACCATGAAAACACAAAGTAGCTTTTTTAATAAGAATACAATACAGGATTGGAGGGGTGAAAGCCATCGATGCGACATTTCAAAACTACAATGAGTTTTAAAGCATCAAGTCACTGCAGTCAATTAATCTTTGAAAACCCCCAAATATGAATTAGGCTCATTCAGTGGTAAACTCAAGCAAGCTGTCAGTGAACATACTGCTAGCCCATGTTGCATTTCCAGTCTGAAAAATGAGAGGAAAAATGCACTTTTAAGCACCCATAAAGACAACAGCGAATCTTGTTGGGCAAAATCTCATGACATAGTGCTATGGGAAAGTGAACCATCCCACAGGGCAGCAGGGAAGGGATTTCCTTGGGGTGGAAGGACGATAGCCTGTGAATAGACCAAGAAAGGCACAAGCTTGTTAGTCAGACAGCCTCACCATTGAAAGCCTATTCTTCTGTTCTCAGAATTTATCTCAGTACAAGTTATGTTTAACAATGCTGTGTGGAACTCAAGAGTTGGGAAGCAAATAGCATTCTCAAGCTAAAAAAGATGCTGGAAATTTACAGTTGGCCCCTCAGAGGTGAAACTGAAAAGATGAATTAATATCAACCTGTCTTTTCATTTTCCAACTTTGCATTGACACCATTTCACTTCGAATTTTCAGCCGTCAGTTTTTCCCCACAAATAACTAAATCTTCCCCGTGGACCCAATTCCTCAGCTGCTGCATATTTCGGAATTTTATCATTCCAATTACCATACGTATGTATTTTCGGTGACAAATGTTGATCAACTTGAAATTTAAACACTGTTAAACATAATTTGAACCATATTTGCACACTGCTATTCCTCTTTGCAGAGTATAAACTACATATACGGAGAACAAAGTGCATTCTGGCACCGATTTACTGACCATCCCTTAACTGAGAGTTCATCTGGATTACAACTACTGCCGTACTGATCACAAATTAACTTTGCAATTTTTCTCTTGCGCGTGGCTTTTTTTTTACTCATGTTTGCCATCCTCTTAAATCATTTTGCATGTCTGTAAAATTAAAGGAACTGACTTATTCCTCAATTGCATGGGGTTGTTTTGGTTCATTCAGCTGCATAGCACCCAAACATGAAAACCCAAAGAGAAAACATGAGTGACAACTCTATTGCAGGAGGATGCACAACTCCAAGGAAGTCCCTCCTCTTTCCCTCAAGTCAGACGGATGCAGAGGTTCCTTCATCTCTGAAATACTGTGTGTGTCATACTGCATCAGGCATGGGTTTAAGATCAACAAAGTGTTTTGCTCTTCATTTCACTGTTGGTGATAAAAATAATACTGGGAGTGGGTTATGCAAATCCAGAATTGTTTGTTCACAGTAACCATCACAGGCTCTTAAAAAAAAAGGATGCAAAAAGATGATGGCTCCGCCAACACCATTGCACAATGGAGACTCAGCCAAGCGTTGTAATATTCGCATGACCACCAGGAGGCATCACGATCCGCTGGCCAGTTCGGCGAGGCAGATTGTCATCTACCTGTGCACCTGTTGAAAAGCGCAAAGAATTAGAATGCAGACAGATGCATGAAAAAAGACATTTGATTCTCCCCACCTATTTCCATGTCTCCCCCGCCCCCACCCTGCAACACACCCATTCATTCAAATGGCTAAGTGCACAACATTCTGTGTAAAAGCTTTTGGCAGCACGGTGGCACTGTGATTAGCACTGCTGCCTCATAGCACCAGGGATCTGGGTTCAATTCTGGTCTTGGGTCACTGTGTGTGGAGTTTGCACTTTCTTCCTGTGTCTGCGTGGGTTTCTTTTGGGTGCTCTGGATTCCTCCCACAGTCCAAAGATGTGCGGGTTAGATGGATTCACCACGCTAAATTGCCCGTTTGTATCCAGAGACATGCAGGTTAGGTGGGGTCAAGGCGTAGGGTGGGGGAGTGGGCCTAGGTAGGGTGCTCTTTCAGAGGGTCACTGCAGACTCGATGGGTCAAATGACCTCTTTCTGCACTGGATGAATTCAAATTCTTAAACTCAAGGTGCACATTTGCCATTCTCACTCAGGATATGTGAATTTCCAACAAAGCCTGGCTCATCTTGGCACACTGCACGAAGTGCAAGAGTGAAGCCCAAAACATTGACCAGCTTTCTTCTAACTCTAGTTGAAGTGAGCAATTTCTGAAGGGCACTATTGTTATTGCTGCATTCATTGTTGTTCCTCTCCCTCTCCTTAAAGAACTGGGCACTCTCTGCTCTGTACCTTCCCTCTTGTGGTCTTAGGAGTAGTGGCAGGTGACATCCTGCCATTAGCTGACTCCCACATTCTCTAACAGAGACAACTGCATATAACCCAGCAGTGAGAGCATGTCCACACCTTATCTGTAACCCAGGTGAACTTGGCAAAGAACATTTCACCAAGAGAGGCCTGTCAACTTTCAAAATGACTCCATCCGAGATAGACTGGAGAACTCGGTCCATCTCTGTATTACATGGCTTATGCCATCACAGGTCACAAAGACTGCAAACATAAATTAACTTGTTCCTCATATATGATGGATCTGCTACTTCAGTACAATATCAAGGCTTGGAGCTAAAGCAAATACTAAATACAATAGCAACACACTAATATGTTGAGAGGTAATAAAACAGGAAACACACATTTACCAGACAAACTGAATCCTGACTGGTGCAGATTTCGCACTGGTGGTGCTTGCTGCTTGGCAGGTGAAGTCCTGGCAGAGGAAGCAGGCGTAACGGATTTGGGAGTCACTGAAACCTCACAGACCGGACCATCATAGAGCCCTCGGGGGACTCCTCCCAGTTCTGTTAACTGGGAGGCAGAAATTGACGCGTTACAAATTATCTATGATTGACATGCTGATAAAAAACAATATCTGGTGCTGTTTACATGCAACATATGCAGTGCAACAGTTCAATGTGCTGAAACTGATGGAATTAAATGGGTTCAAGTCACTTGGTGTGAAATAAATAAACCATAACAATTCTTCGTCGAGAGCTCCGCTTTTTGCATATTCATCAATTAAACTGTGCAAGTGGCACAAGGGACATGGGTTCAAGTCAGAGAACAGCAGTGTCAAGAAATATGTTTTCTTAGAATGCTCAATGCATAGAATAGCTCATGGATGCTCAAAATTGAGGTCCATTAAGGAACAGTTTGAAGCCATGTTGGGGAGATTGAAGGCCGGGAGAGGCAGGATGTTCATTCTCAAGAAGCATCAAGCTTGCAATGACACCTCTCCTCTGCTGGAAACCTCACTTTGCCTCCAACACCCCCAAAGACTGGAGCACCATACAAATATAGAGGTTAATCATGTCGCCCAGTCTTTCGTTCATGGGATGGCAAGGGTTGACTCTGCTGGCATTCAATAGTAGTACCCTGTTCTGTTCCAAAGAGAAGTGCATTTTTGCTATGGTTTCTGCAAAGCTGTGTTTTTGGGAGAGTCTTCCTGTGCTTTGCTTCCATATCAGGAGGTTAGGACATATCTTGGCTGACACTCTACTGTGCATAACAGAATAACAGGCAGCATGCTGGCACTACTGCCTCACAGAGCCAGGGACCTGGGTTCAAATTCAGCCTTGGGCGACTGTCTGTGTGGAGTTTGAACATTCTCCCCGTGTCTGAGTGGGTTTCCTCTGGGTGCTCCAGTTTCCTCCCACAGTCCAAAGATGTGCAGGGCTGATGGATTGGCTATGCTAAAGAGTTGAGGAAAGACTGTTCTTCTTAAAATGATGCTGCAGGATCTCAACTGTCCACTTGATCCAGGCCTCACTTTAATGTCTCATGTAAACATTTGGGCAGCACGGTAGCCTTGTGGATAGCACAATCGCTTCACAGCTCCAGGGTACCAGGTTCGATTCCGGCTTGGGTCACTGTCTGTGCGGAGTCTGCATATCCTCCCCGTGTGTGCGTGGGTTTCCTCCGGGTGCTCCGGTTTCCTCCCACAGTCCAAAGATGTGCGGGTTAGGTGGATTGGCCATGATAAATTGCCCTTAGTGTTGGGTGGGGTTACTGGGTAATGGGGATAGGGTGGAGGTGTTGACCTTGGATAGGGGGTAGGGTGCTCTTTCCAAGAGCAGGTGCAGACTCGATGGGCCGAATGGCCTCCTTCTGCACTGTAAATTCTATGTAAACGACAGTTCCCCACTGCGCTGCACCGGCAACCTTGATTATGAGCTCAAATCCCACAGAAGAATCAATAAAAGGATTGTGGTTATCTTAAAGTAACACAATGTGATTACAGGATTAACAACTTCATGAGGAGTACAGAAGTTGTTCCAAGAATCAAATTTGCACAGTTTTCAATGACACTGAAACAGCTGATGTGTGCAGTCAGGTTTTGCTGAGTCACAGTGTCATGGATTTGCCAAGTAAAAGCAGTTTTAAAAATTCGAGCAAGAAATGATCAGATTCTATCTACTCAGCAACAGTATGAAATTTGCCTCAAGACAGTAGTGGATAGTATAGTCTTGTTCATGTATATGTATTTTCTTTCATTCACTAAATAGTCTTTAATAATTGTTACACGCTAACTACTTATTTTTACTGGGGTTTTACCTGACTCCTCACATCATTCCAAAAACAAAACTATAAACCTTGAACTGGTGATTTAAGTTGGGATCCATCAGCGTGGTTCATGACACAGAGGCATAAACTGAACTTCAACAGGGCATCTTGCCAACAGATTATCAATACAAAGTCAACACCAGACCACTTTCAATCCTCATATGGGACAATGTATAAACACCATTACCTTGTTCCTTGCTTTGACCCTCTTGTACACATAGTCGGGGAATGGTTTCTTGGGGATAAAGCGTCCAGAGCACTCAGTAGCATGAACCATACCATCCTCAAAGACAATTTTACCTTGGCTATTGACAACCAAGGGTGCCCCACGACACTCCATTCCTTCAAAAAATATTGTATTCCACTGCCTATTTGCAACAAGGGGAAAAAACATTGAGAGCAGCAAGGTTACATGTGCACATCTGCAAAGTCATTGCAGAAATTCTGAAAAACCAGTGGTTCACTCACTTGCTATCCAAATCTGAAGAGGAAGCACTGACAACTTATTTGACTGTCAAAGGCATTACTACCGAAAACAATCCCGTCTTCCTTCATTCAACAAGCCCATACACAGACATGAGATGTCACAGTACAGTGATCAACAGCAAGAAACCCAGCAAACTACTTTACCCTTTCCATTTCAGGAATGTTGAAGTCCACTGAGCTCATCCAATTCAGTACAGACCAGGGATAGATCTGATATGACTCTCTGAACTGAATCTATCTGTTCACACTACCAACCTCTGTCTGTTTTGCATTCTTCACACTTTGTCATCACTGCTGAGTTGTTATCTTCATCAGTTGTATTTTTGTTTTCCCATTCCCAAATGCGTCATATTTCTAAAGTGTGATCCAGAATGCACCACCACTAAGGATAGTGGAAGAAACTTTGGAAGCGATGATAAAAGGACTGGGACTAACTGGATAGGTCCACCAGAGTTGGCACAGGCCTGATGGGCTGAATGACCTCCTCCTGCGCTACATTATTGTATGTGAAGTAAAAACAACAGAGGTTCCAGCACAATCTCTGGGACGCAAAACCAATTGCACCAATCTCAAAAAGCATCCAACAGCTATTTGCTTCGGTCCACTGGCCATAATTTGAATTTATTTCCAGCAGGTCAGCTACCAAATTTGAAGGCCACATTATCTTACTTACGTAACCAACACTTACTGAATTGCTGGGAATTTCCTGAGAAATTCACTCCACTATTACTTCAGCAGAAATGATAGAACAATAAGATGTGCATAAAGAATAAAGAACAATACAGCACAGGAACAGACCCTTCGGTCCTCCAAGCCAGTGCCGACCATGCTGCCCGTCTAAACTAAAATCTTCGGCACTTCCGGGTTCTGTATCCCTCTATTCCCATCCTATTCATGTATTTGTCAAGATGCCCCTTAAACGTCACTTCATCCCTGCTTCCACCACCTCCTCCGGCAGTGAGTTCCAGGCACTTACTACCCTGTGTAAAAAAAAACTTGCCTCGTACGTCTCCTCTAAACCTTGCCCCTCACACCTTAAACCTATGCCCCCTAGTAATTGACCCCTCTACCCTGGGAAAAAGCCTCTGTCTATCCACTCTGTCTCTGCCCCTCATAATTTTGTCGACCTCACCTCCGTCGTTCCAGTGCGAAGATATTAAGTTTATTCAACCTCTCCTCATAGCTAATGCCCTCCATACCAGGCAACATCCTGGTAAATCTCTTCTGCACCCTCTCTAAAGCCTCCAGATCCTTTTGGTAATGTAGCGACCAGAATTGAACACTATACTCCAAGTGTGACCTAACTAAAGTTCTGCACAGCTGCAACATGACTTGCCAATTTTTATACTCAATGCCCCGGCCAATGAAAGCAAGCATGCCGTATGCCTTCTTGACTACTTTCTCCACCTGTGTTGCCCCTTTCAGTGACCTGTGAACCTGTACACCTAGATCTCTCTGACTGTCAATACTCGAGGGTTCTACCATTAACTGTATATTCTCTACCTGCATTAGACCTTCCAAAATATGTTAACTCACATTTGTCTGGATTAAACTCCATCTGCCACCTCCCCGCCCAAGTCTCTAAACAATCTAAATCCTGCTGTATCCTCCGACAGTCCTCATCGCTATCCGCAATTCCACCAACCTTTGTGTCGCCTGCAAACTTACTAACCAGACCAGTTACATTTTCCTCCAAATCATTTATATATATTATGAACAGCAAAGGTCACAGCACTGATCCCTGCGGAACACCACTAGTCACAGACCTCCAATCAGAAAAGCACCCTTCCATTGCTACTCTCTGCCTTCTATGACCTAGCCAGTTCTGTTTCCATCTTGCCAGCTCACCCCTGATCCCGTGTGACTTCACCTTTTGTACCAGTCTGCCATGAGGGGCCTTGTCAAAGGCCTTACTGAAGTCCACATAGACAACATCCACTGCCCTACCTGCATCAATCATCTTTGTGACCTCTTCAAAAACTCTATCAAGTTAGTGAGACACGGCCGCCCCTTCACAAAACCGTGCTGCCTCTCGCTAATACGTCCATTTGCTTCCAAATGGGAGTAGATCCTGGGAGTAGATCCTGTCTCGAAGAATTCTCTCCAGTAATTTCCCTACCACTGACATAAGGCTCACCGGCCTGTAGTTCCCTGGATTATCCTTGCTGCCGTTCTTAAACAAAGCAACAACACTGGCTATTCACCAGTCCTACGGGACATCACCTGAAGACAGTGAGGATCCAAAGTTTGCCGAATTTCAAAAATCATGGTAGAGGAGGAGAAGCTCTCATGAAATTCCTGCTAAACATTTCCTAAACAGTCAATCGTATAAATAAAGCTTTGTGCCACTTGATGAAAATAACAACGTTGGACAATGATTTATTTGCTTGTGCAAAAAATACTTGGCTGAAGTGGCTGACTGCTGTATTAAATAGGACACAATGCTGTCAAACTACCAGGCTATGGTTCTTTGCCGTGATGGTCTTGACAATGTCAGGGTCCCAGATCACAAGGACGGCATCTGAACCCACTGCAATGCGTCCCTTCCTTGGGTACAAGTTGAAAATCTTGGCAGCATTGGTGCTGGTCACTGCTACAAACTGATTTTCATCCATTTTCCCAGAGACCTGTGTGGTTTTGTGACAAGAAACATTTCAGTTAAAGAACATTGATCGTGAGAGACATCATGAAGACATCTAACAGTTAACTATTGGGCTTTATTAATTCATGTGGGCGTCACAGTTGGCCAGCATTTATTGACCATCCCTCAGGCATTTAAGCATCAACCACACTGCTGTGGGTCTGGAGTCGTATGTTAACCAGACTGGGTAAGGACAACACATTTCCTTCCCTGAAGTTTTTATGACAATCAACAATGTTTTCATGGTCATTATTTTTAATTCTAGATTTTTACTGAAATTAAAAATCTGCCCTGGTGGGATTTGAACCAGGCCCCAGGGCATTACCCTGGGTCTCTGGATTACTCATCCAGCAACAATACCACTATGCCATTGCCTCCATATTTAATCCACATGGTATATTATGCTGCAGGTGCATTCCTCACAAAATCCAATTTTCACTGTACTAGATCATTCAGTGATTTACTTTTCGGGAAGGCTGAAGGTAAGGAATGCCATAGGGAGTTGCGCACATTCCTCCCTTTTTAGCACCTTTCTTCTAATATCTAGGCTTGCCTTGAGGAGCAATTTACATCTCAAGCTTCAGTAAAAAGTTCTCTCTTAGTTGCCTCCTTTCAGGTTGTTAGCAATTTTGTCATAACCTAATGCTCTATTGCATGAGGTGTGGGGTCCTCCCCTGCAGTGTCTCCACAGCCTGAGCCCCATCAGCACTTTGCTTTTCATTCTTTCCATGACATATATTGTACTTACCACAGCTTTATCCCAAACAGTGGACATTCTCTCCTCAATTCCATTGGTATCTTCAGGGATCAGGATGAAGTTGTCCTTTCCTAAAGCCTTCTGAGAGGTGTTGAAAGTACAGTGTGCACTGCCAGTGACCTGAAGATCACCACTGCAAATACAAGGACACACCGAGGGTCAACAAGGATGGTTACCTACATTCATTCAGCACACTGACTGACAAACCATTTTCTTTTGAACAGACCATCACTACCTCATGAATTGCTGTAATGAGCTGCACAAACCACAACGATTTGGTCTGCTGATAATTTCTCAATTCAAAAGTTAGAAACACCAAGTGTTGCATCACTGGAAAAAAAAATTAGTTAAACTTCCAAGACTCATCCGCCAATCAGTAAACCCTGTTTGAAGTTCGTTCGGGCAGGAATTATAAGATACAACTTGGCTCGACTGTTAAACTCCTCCCTGCTGACTGGGCCACCTGGATGCTGTGGCAAGGTAACAGCAACATCCCAGCAAGACTCAGTGTTGGCTGTAGCTATTTGGGTAGCACTCCCACCTCTAAGTCAGAAGTTGTCAGTTCAAGTCTCATTCCAGAGACTCGAGCACAAAAATCTATGCTGACCTCCCAGTACAAGTACTGAGGTAGCACTGTGATTTGGGTGAGGCAATAAACCAAAGGCAATTGGCTCTTTCCGGCAGATATATAAGAGGGTAGCAGTGGAAGGTGTTTTTCTCGATGGAGGTCTGCAACTAGTGTGTTCCGCAAGGATCAGTATTGGTACCTCTGCTCTTTGTAATATATATAAATGACTTGGAAGAAAACATAGCAGGTCTGATTGGCAAGTTTGCGGAGATACTAAGATTGCAGGAGTTGCGGATAGTGATGAAATCCGTCAGAGAATACAACAGGATATCTAATAGATAGGCTGCAAAATTGGGCAGCGAACTGGCAGATGGAATTTAACCTGGAAAAATGCAAGGTGATGCATTTTGGTAGATCCAATTCAGGTGAGAGCTATAAAATAAATGGCAGAACCATCAGGAGCATAGAGACACAGATCTGGGCGTGCAGGTCCACAGACCTTAGAAGTGGCAGCACAGGTGGAAATGGTGGTAAAGAAAGCATATGACATGCTTCCCTTCATAAGACAGGCTATCAAGTATAAAAGCTCGTAAATTATATTGAACTTTGGTTAGGCCACATTTGGAGTACTGTGTCCAATTCTGGTCACCACACAACCAGAAGGATGTGGAGCATTGAGAAGAGTACAAAAAAGGTTTACCAGTATGTTGCCTGGTATGGAGGGTATTAGCTATGAAGAGATATTGAATAAAGTGGGAGAAGGTAGGTTTACAAAGTAAGTGGGTAGGATGGAAGTTAGGAGTGGTTTTAATTCTTCCTGGGTAATCATTGCTGCAGTTTGCAATTTAAATCGTACTTTTAGATGGTTCCAATTAAGGGCAATTGCCCAACAGAAATTTGAAGTTGCTGGGCAATCCTTACCTGAGGACCTCTGCAGGGGTGGTGGGCGGGGGATTCCCCAGCTAATCTTTGGAGTAGTGCCCAGTTATAACTCTCAGAAGCTTGGACGCTACATGTCTGTTTATGAGAGCTTGCTATGCACAAACTGGCTGCAGTGTTTCCTACATTGGCTAAACCTCAAAAGCATGCCATTAGCTCCAAAGGGTTTTGGATCAACCTGAGGATGTGAAAGCATAATTTAAGTACAATAATTATTTTCTTCTTTCACTACCTATGAAGAGAAAGGAGTAGAAAAGTGGAGCAAAACAGAGGAGCAGGGGCGAGGGTGGGAACATTTCAGAAACCTCTCCAATTCTCATTATTGGTTTCAGGATTAAATTATTATGGAGCTGTGTGACTCAAGGACGATGGAACAAACAAACAAGCAATAAGAATAACGATATGGGGAACTGATGAAAGGAGGAGTTGAGCGCTGTGCAATGCATCTTTTCATACACACAATTAACAGTACACATCAGTGTGAAACTGTCAGTATCTTCAGAGAGAATAGTGGACCCTTCTGTTTTTGCAACCAAGGTTCAATTCACAAATCCCAGGACATCTCATTGGAATAGTTGCAAAATTGTTAAAATTCCAAATCAGGGCGAATGTGTCTTTACTTCTTAGTACCCAGTTACTTATTTTGCAAAATGCAATCTAGATGTTCAATTGCTTCAATGCAAAATGCCTTCCCAAATGAACCTTTCATTGTTTTATCCTATTTCCTTGTTCTAATATCCTGTTTTCCTTGAATGAACATTTCAAATTTCCTTTACATTCCATATCTATCTCATTAACTTCACTAAAAGGTTTCCAACTGTCTCCTTGACTCCATGTTCTGCCCTTTTATATCTTCCCTCTTCAAATAGATACAATTCGCATTTAAATTGTGTTCTGCCTGCAGTTTCGATAGCCACTTGTGGTCAATTGTTCCATGCCCAAATAATATTGGGTGTGATTAGATTTGTTGTACTTTTCCCATTAGTTCACCCACTGATTACTTGGGAGTCAATTCAATCATCAATGATTGCTGTGGAATTCTAAACTCTACTTGGCGTCAAAACCGTTCAGTTATGGATTTTGCTTAAATTGACCCAACTTGTGAATGCATAACTGTCGATGCTCAGGAAGACGTGTGAAGATAAGATCTGCAACTCAAGTGATTTTACCAACAATACCAAACATGTACCAAGATAGCAAGGAGTTCAGGTAGTCTGGAGTGGTTGGATCTGGACTCAGTGGAGGGGAAGTCACAAACGCAGCTGCCTTGGCCCAGTTCTTGCTCCAATAATGAGATCCATCGGTTCCCAGGCTTGCAGTGATCGGCTCTCCATACACAACAGCGCCTGTCAGGAGGAAAAGGCAATGTTGAGAGTTCTTTTTTTCAAATAAAGACTTGAATTGAAAAAAGTTGTCCATTTTCAAACCTTTCTGCCACCTGGAGCTGAATGAGAAAATGGACTGCTTTTAATTTCATCGTTCATGGATTCAGCTTATATTCAGATCATACACAAATACACACACGCAGTGCCAGTTGTTTTGTTCAATCATTACATTTCTGGTTAGGAGGGAGATATTGATTCCCCTGGCAAGTGGGCGGGTAATTAAAGGTCAGATTTAAAATTATCACCAAAAGAGTTAGAGAAGAAATATGGAGAAATTTCTTCACACACAGGACTGTTCAGATCTGGGAGACACAACATGAAAAGTATCACATTGCACAGGAACTCTCAGAAGGGAACCGGGTGTTTTCTTCAACAAGTTGTGGTAATCACCACTGTTGTGTATATTAGGAAATGTGTGGTAAGACCCTGTACTACAGGTACGGGGGTAGTCCCTGCCTGCTGGCTCCGCCCAATAGGCGGACTTTTAATATGTGTGCTCCCCGTACAGCAGCCATTTCGCCAGCTGCTGTAGGAGGCCACACATCTTAGAGAAGTAAAGCCTCAGTTGTATTCGACTCTCGTCTCTGTGCAATTGATCGTGCATCACAAGTCTAATTGGCAGAGTTCAGTGGAAAAAGACTAGGGTGTGAGACTAAATTAGACAGCTCTTTCAGAGAGCTGGCAAGGCTGACAAGCCAAATGGCCTCATTCTGTGCCACAAGAACCTATGATTCTAGCCAAAGTTCATGTCAGCTGTGTGGCACCCCAAAAGTACCTGCACAGGCTGAAGTTGACCCTTTTAAATTACCATAGGTGCATGGTCATGCAAAAATATTTAAATATGCCAGAGACTTAAATATGTCACCAGCAGGCCCCAAACTAAAAGAGGTACTTACCGCAGCTTATATTCAAGTCAGCATGCTCCAAAATGTCCCAACGTGAGTAATGTCCCTTGATAAAGAGAGTCAGCATAAACAGAGTTTATCTGGGACTCCGAGACACAGTATAGCAGGCAAGTGCATGGGATTGGGGTGACTGCTGGGATGACTGATGACTGCATCTTTAGAGAACAAACACCAACAAGGACTGGTTGGGCATAACTCCCGGTTTTTTTGTTATTATTTGGATTGATGGTTGGATCCTGGCTGCAGAAAATAAATATCTACCCACTGGCCAATTGGCCTTCAAAAAGAGGTGGGCATTTTCCCTCCAGTGAATATTTGATCATTGATATCGTGTATCATGCTGTGGGGACTGAGGACAAGGCTCATCAGCTTACTGAAACATCTCAATTACTTTCCTCTTGAACCAAGTCAATGAAAACTGCAATGATATAATTCTGCTTGTATTAGTTTATTTCTGGAGCAGAACATTTCTCTTTTCACATCATCAAACCTCCAGCAATATAAAATGGGTTCACCCTCACATCCAAATCTGCACTGAAACCTCACTTCTGTACCTGAGCACATGACCTCGACTGGCACTCACTGACAGGAGGGGAGGAGGCAGCAGGTTAGAGGTTAACTTTTTCAGTCCAGCATTGGTGTCCAAAGTTCTCCTGGTTCCCGGGTCAACATTCTGTCTCCCAAAATATTTTCAAAAAAGGGAGATTGGTCATTCATCTCAGGTGCTGGAGTTTGCACATTCTCCCTGTGTCTGCGTGGATTTCACCCCACAACCCAAAGAGGTGCAGGGAAGGTTAATTGGCCATACTAAATTGCCCTTCTATTGGAAATAAAAAGAATTGGGTAATCTAAATTTTGTTTTAAAATAAGATGAAGTAAAACTACAGAAAACTGCGAAAAGGTCAATGCTTGATTTTTTTTGGCAGTTTAATTCCAGGCTCCATGCAGATCGAGAGAAGCAGGAGAGGAACATTCAATAAAAAGGCCTTGGGCTGATAAAAATCCAGGCAACGGGGGCGAAAGAACACATGTTCAGGAGTATGGCCGATATATACCTTTCTTCCTGCCTTGAGCAATGATGACAGCAGAAGTCTTACTCATTACTTTGGTCACATAGAGCGGGCAGTTGGTTCGATTTGCAATAGTGATGGCCCGGTTCACTGCTTCCGCTTCAATCTGCAGAGAGGGGCACACAAGCACAAAAAACGTCCTCAAATCAGTATTCAAAGCAATGACTTAACCACTAACAAACAAGACATAAATAATGGAACAGAAGAACATGTTGCTCAGTGCATCCATTCATTCCATATACTGCACAAGCTACCACATAGCTTCCAAATTCACCCAAATTCCACAACACATACCCCAACATCGGTCATTTTCAAACTCAGGGTTAGGCCGCATGGGCAGGTGTCGGGAGGGTTCCAGGGACATTGTCGCGGTGTAATCGTCAAAGGTTTTTGAAGATTAAGCATGGCAGTTTTGAGGACAAACCTCTTCATTTTTTCAACGGATACAGTGAGAATCTATATCAGTTGAAGTCCTTCATAGAAATATAACATTGAATGACAAAGCAACTGAGACCGTGAGGAGCAAGCAGGCTTGGCTGTCACATTAAAGGTAAACAAAAATGGTGGGTCATGCGAGTCGGCCACCGCGGGTTGGCTGACCCGTGGATCGGCCGCTGTGGGTCGCGAGGGTGGGTCACGAGGGTCGGCCGCCGTGGGTCGGCCTGCGTGGGTTCTCAATTGTCAAGTATGTTCAATACAGAGAATACTGGGAGAATCAGGGACATGGGGATAGGTGGGTTGAGATCATTTATCCATAGTTTGAATGAAGCAGGCACACAGGACAGAATAACTCCCTCCTGCTCCTATTTCTGATATTGATCATCTCCAGCTTCATTTGAAAATATATTAATTGGTGGGTTGCTCTGTCTTAACAATAATTTGTGGCAGAAAGCTCCATTTTGAAGTAGGGCAATTCACCATCCAACTGTGGTTCACTGTCTAACAATTAACCAACTTCTACCTGCTCATCAAACGGCAGTTCTCAAAATCACCTCACAATGACACACTTCACACTGGCAGCCACTGAATCGCACAGAGTCCAGCTTTAATATCTCAACTGTCAGCATAGGCCAGAAATAGACTCTTAGATGATTTCGACCTGTACAATTTAGTCAATCACTACACTAGATAAACTTGGTGATCAGCTGGATTTTACAGGAGCAGCAGTTTCAAGGTCTGATCTGAATTTACAACATACCTAAATTACTGACAAAAGTATTAGAACCAGTATTGTTGCTGCCATTTTATGGTCAAGCAACCTGATAATGGGCAATAGAGCAGATGGTGCAAGATTCCAATAATAGAATCCCAGTTGGAACGGAGGGCTGAATTGAACAAAATATGTAATGGATGTCAAAGTTGCACCATCTGTCCCATTGTCCATTACAATGCTGCTTGACCATCAAGTTTAAACAAATCATACTGTTATTCCGGCATATCCCGTATCCTCTTACCTCCTCTGGCCTGCTCAGTACATGGCCTTCAGTTCCAGTGATGCCCAGTGCAAGAATCCTCTGCTGTTCCTGCAACAGGGGAGGAACAGTGGTTAGGAGACAGGGTCAAACAGTCCGTGTAACGCAAAGAGGATAATTCATAGAAACAGCAGAATCCAGTTCTTATTTCATAGAAATGAGCAAGTGACACACTCTCACAGAAAAGTCACACAAAATTTCAATATTGGTAAACTTAACTCACATACAATGTGTACTGATGTGGAAAAGGTAGCCACTGCCTGCTCGTGGCAAAGATCCAAAGTCATGAAAAATGAAAATCATATTTGAGACTTTCTGGGCGGGATTCTGCGACTCCCCCCCCGCCGAGTCGGAGATTCCTGGGAAAGGGGGGGGGGGGGGGGGGGGGGGGGGGAGGGGGGGCACTGATCTGCAGACGGGCCTGTACCGTGGGGGCATTCCTTCTTTCCGTGCTGGCAGGGCTCCGCCATGGCTGGAGCGGAGAACAACCCACCCTGCACAGAACACGCCGGTGGTTCTACTCATGCGGCAACTCGTGCCAGCCCTGCGCCGTTGGTTGGCGTGGCGCCAATCCCTCCGGCGCCAGCCTAGTCCCCGGAAGAGCGGAGGATTCCGCAACTTCCGGTTACCCGACGCTGGAGTGGTTCGTGCCGTTCCCGGCGCCAGCCATCCCGCCAATTGTGGGAGAATCCCGCCTCTTTTCTGCAAGGTTGAAGAATTGGTATGGATCACATAAATAAGAAGCACTGAATCATCCAAATTAGTTTTACTGGGAAATTTCCCAGAAACTGATAGCTGGCATGGATGCCATAGAATCATTGAATTTACATATCGGCATCACTAACAATGCCAGCATTTGCAGGCCACCTCCAATGCCCTTGGGAAAGTGGTGGCGAGCTTCCTTTTTGAACCTCTGGAGTCCACGTGGTACACGTACACTAATGTGAGGAGGGGAGATTAGGATGTTGACCCAACGACAGTGAAGAAATGGTCACATCATCCCAAGTTAAGATGGTGCATAACTTGGAAGGAAACATGCAGGAAATGTTCCCATGCAGCAGCCGCCCTTGTCCTTCTGGGCAGTAGAGGTCACAGGTTTTGAAGGTGCTGTCAAAGGAACCTTGCTGAGTTGCTGCAGTGCATCTTTTAGATGTACACACTGCTGCCACTGTGCTTCGACGGTGGAAGGAGTGAATGTTGAAGATGGTGGATGGGGTGTTAGTCAAGTGGCCTTTGTCCTGGATGGTGTCAAGTTTCTCGAATGTTGTTGGGAGTTGCACTGTTCGTGTATTTCATCACACTCCTGACTTGTGCCTTGTAGATGTGAACAGGCTTTAGGGAAAAGAGATGTGTTATTCATTGTAGAATTATAAGCCTCTGACCTTATCTGGGATAATGCTGTTGAATGCCATGAGATTGGAGAAATAGCAAATATAACTTGTTTATTCAAAAAGAGAGGAAGACAGAAATTGATAAGCAACAGGTCAGTTCGCCTAATACCCTTCATGGGTAAAATGTTGGAAGCTATTATTAAAGTTGTGACAATAGGGCAGTTAGCAAAATTCAAGGCCATCAGGCAGAATCAACATGGCTTGTGATAGGGAAATTACATTTAACCAATTTATTGGTCTTCAAAGAAGTCATGTGTGCTGTAAGGGCAGCACGGTGGCGCAAGTGGTTCGTCCTGCTGCCTCACAGCATCGACGTCCCAGGTTTGATCCTGGCTCTGGATCACTCTCCGTGTGAAGTTTGCACATTCTCCCCATGTTTGCGTGGGTTTCGCCCCCACAACCCAAATGGGCAGGATAGGTGGATGGCCATGCTAAACTGCCCCTTAATTAGAAAAAAATGAATTGGATAATCGAAATTTTTTTTAAAATGTGTGTGCTGTGGATAAAGGGGAATTTTTAGAGTTCCATAACCCATGTGTCAAGGTGCCATATTGAATACATTGCAGAAAATAAAAGTTGATGGCACAGAGTGTGACACATTGGCATGGACTGAAGATTTGCTAGCTAACAGAAAACAGAGTAGGTACAAATGGGTATTTTCCTGGTTGAAAGGTGTAATGAGTGGTGTGCCACTGGGATCAGTGTTGGGTCCTCGCTTTTTGCAATTTATGGTAAATGGGAGGAGGAGCTGGGTGAGGAGATTGAGGAAGGGATGTGGGCGGATGCCCTGGAAAGAGTGAATTCCTCCTCTTCCTGTGCGAGGCTCAGCCTCATACAGTTCAAGGTGCTGCACAGGGCCCACATGACTGGGACGACGATGAGTAGGTTTTTCGGGGGCGAAGACAGGTGTGCTTGGTGCTCGGGGAGCCCAGCGAACCACGTCCATATGTTCTGGGCATGCCCAGCGCTGAGAGAGTTTTGGAAGGGGGTAGCAAAGACGGTGTCGAGGGTGGTGGGATCCAGGGTCAAACCAGGTTGGCGACTCACAATTTTTGGGGTTGCAGTGGAGCCGGGAGTGCAGGAGGCGAAAGAGGCCGGTGTTCTGGCCTTTGCGTCCCTGGTAGCCCGGCGGAGGATCTTGCTTCAATGGAAGGATGTGAGGCCCCCAAGCATGGAGGCCTGGATCAATGATATGGCGGGGTTCATCAAATTGGAGAAGGTGAAATTTGCCCTGAGGGGATCAGTACAGGGGTTCTTTAGGCGGTGGCAGCCTTTCCTGGACTTCCTGGCAGAACGGTAGGAAAATAGGCCGGCAGCAGCAGCAACCCGGGGGGGGGGGGGAATCTGTATATGTGTTTATTGAATATGCCGGGGGTTTATCTGTTCCTTTTTGTTATAGTTACTGGGGGGGGGTTTGGTTTTCGGGGTTAGTGTGCTTTTCTTTTTGTTGTTGTTAATATTGTTTTCTTGTTGTTATTTTCTGTTTTTGATATGTTTTTGAAAATCTCAATAAAAATTATTAAAAAAAAACTTTTTACAATTTATTTAAATGATTTGGATGAAAGGACCGAAGGTATGATTGCCAAATTTTCTGATGAACAAGGATTGGTAGGAAAGTCAATTGTGAAGAGGAAATAAGGAGGTGACAAAGCGACATAGTTAGGTTAAGTGAGCAGGCAAACACCTGCAAAGGGATCTAGGAAACTATGAAATGGTCCTTTTTGGCAAGAAGGATAAAGTATATTATCTAAATGGTGAGTTCTGAGATTCAGAGGGATCTAGGTGACCTAATGTATGAATCAAAAAAGGAGAGTATGCATGTTCAGGAGTAATTAGGAACGTTTATAGAATGTTTTCATATATTGTGGGGGGAACTGATTACCAAAGTCGGGAGGTTATGCTCTGGTGAGATCACATCTGGAGTATTTTATACGGTATTTGTCTCTTTACTAAAGGAACAGCAGAGTAGTTAGCACTACTGCCTTACAGACCCGGGTTCAATTCCAGCCTTAGGTGACTGTCTGTGTGGAGTTTGCACGTTCTCCCCATGTCTGCATGGGTTGCCTCCCACAGTCCAAAGATGTGCAGGTTAATTGGGGGAGGGAGGGGGTGTACAGGGAGAGGGGGGAGGAGTAGACGAGAGTGGAGTGCTCTTTGAGGGCCAGTGCAGACTCAAATGGGCCGAATGGTCTTCTTCGGCACTGTAGGGATTTTATGGAAAGATGTAAATGCGCGAGAAGTTGTCAAGAGGACAGAAAAAGTCTACACAGTAATTTAGACAGATTATGTGAGTGAGCAAAAATTTATAAGATGGGAAAATACAAATTTGCCCACTTTTGAAAGAATGGGAAATCAGTATATTGTTTAAATGGAGAGACTGCAGAACTCGGCGGTGCAGAGGAATCTGGACATCCTGGTACTTGAGTCACAAATTGTTAGTGTGCAGGTGCAGCAAGAGTTGAGGAAGTCAAATGGAATGTTGGCATTTATTGGAAGGGGATTGGAATATACAAGTCATGAAAAATGTTGTTGCTACAAAAATGTAGGGGCCTCACGGTGGTCAGCATCAATGCTTCACAGCTCCAGGGTACCAGGTTCGATTCCCGGCTGGGTCACTGTCTGTGTGGAGTCTGCACGTCCTCCCCGTGTGTGCGTGGGTTTCCTCCGGGTGCTCCGGTTTCCTCCCAGTCCAAAGATGTGCGGGTTAGGTGGATTGGCCATGATAAATTGCCCGTAGTGCAAGGTTAATGGGGGGATTGTTGGGTTACGGGTATATGGGTTACGTGGGTTTAAGTAGGGTGATCATTGCTCGGCACAACATCGAGGGCCGAAGGGCCTGTCCTGTGCTGTACTGTTCTAAATTCTACACAGGGCTTTGGTGAGACCTCACCTGGAGTATTGTTTACAGTATTGGCATCCTTACTAAAAACATGCAACTGCATTAGAAGCAGTTCACAGAAGGTTGCCTCTTATGAATTCCCAGGATGACCAGTTATCTTCCGAGAAAAGGTTATACTGGTTGGGACAAAATCCATTGGCGTTTGGAAGAATGGGAAGAATGAGAAGTGATGTGACTGCAACATGCAAGATCCTGAGCGAACTTGACAAGGATGCGGTCATGTTTCCGTTGCGGGGAAGTCTAGAACTCAGGGACGCAATTTAAAAATTAGAGGCCTCCTATTGAAGACTGGCTTCAGGAGAAATAGTTTCAGAGGGTTGTTATTCTGTGGCATTCCCTTTCCCAGAGGACAGTGAAAGCTGGAACACTGAATATATTTAAGGCTGAGTTCCATAGATTTCTGATCAACAATGGAGTAAATGGTGATGGAAGGCTGGAAGGCAGAAAGGAAAGTGGAGTTGAGGCCACAATCAGAACAACCACCATCTTATCAAAATGCAGAGCAGGGAGGAGGGGTAAAATGGCCTCCTCCTAGTTCTTTTGTTGCTGTGTGTTCTGACCTGATAATGGAATAAAGGTCCATTGCTGAAGAAGCTGAAGATGCTTTGGACTGGGACACCACTCAGATAAACCCCAGTAGCAAAGTCCTGGGGCTGAGGATTGGCCTCTAAAACCAGAACAGTCTTCCTTTGTTATGACTTTGACCAATGGAGAGTTTTTCCTGAGTGCCACTGACATTAATTTAGCAAAATTTCCTGAACGATTGGGTCAAATGCTGCCTTGATACCAACAGTAGTCACTCTCACCTCACTGCTGGAATCCCTGACCCTTTGTGATCCAACATCCCTCTCTCACGGGTTACCCTGACTTGATGTAAAGTTGTCTGTTGAAAGCAGTAGTTCCAGACAACAGGACATCAAGTGAATTGAACGGGCTTGCAAAATTGTAAAATAGATATGCCATTATTCTTTATCAGCAAAACACTGCCTAATGGAAATGCATAACAGGTAGGGATTCAAAACCCACTCCTGAGCCTGGGCAGGTCATTTATAGAAAATGCAGGAGAAATGTTTCATGTGGAGAACATTTCGTACAACCTCTCATTTCTCTTTCTGTCTGAGCTCAAATAAAGGCTGACCATCAACATTGGCATTTACACCTTCTTTCAGATCTTTCAGAACACCCCTTATATTTTAAACACTATGAAACTACCCTGCAACACAGTGATTGTCACGTGGGCAGTGAGATAAATACCAACTGGCCAGTTAACCTGGTTTCATGGTCTTTTCAAGGAAGAAATATTGGACATGGTGCAGGAAGAATTCATTGCTCTGTTCTTCACCAATTAATACCATAGACCTTCAACAGTTTTCTGAAACACCAAGTGTATCTTGAAAGACCACACTTCAAACAATGCACTACTCCGTCACTCCTGCTCTGCAGAGTCAACTATGTGCCCTGGTTCAGGAGCAGGCCTTGAACCCATATCTGCTGTGCATTTCAATCGCTCTCTCTTTTGCAGGAAAAGAAAGCTTGAACGGATTTCTGTCAATAAGTTTAGTCTCTCCTCGTGCCAGCAGTGTGGACCAGTCTGATTGGATAGTGAATTTTTAATCAGCAATTGCTTTAAATGCATCCTTATGTCAATCTCTGAGCGTGAAGGCCCAGGGCAGATTGGAGTGAGAGACAAAAGGTAGCGACATGAAAGGCTTTGAAAACTGATGAGAATTTTCAAATCGAGGTGCTGATTGTAGGTTACCAAGCACAGGGGTGATAGGTGAACTGGATTTGGGTGCTAGTAAGGACATGGGTAGCAGAATTTAGGATGATCTTGAACTTACTGTGAGTAGAATGCTGAAGGCCAACCAGGAGTGACAAGAGTACTCAAGTCTAGAAGTAACAAAGCCATGGCTGTCGTTTCAACAATAGGAGAGGTGAGTTAGGGGTGGAATCAGGCAATGCTACAGAGATGGAATGCTGACAGTTTGAGTGACGGCACACAATGTCGTTTCAAGCTCATTTCAGGGTTCAAAACAAGACCAAGATTACAAATGAGGTCTGCTGAAGAGACCCGAGTGGTGACGGAGCAGAGCTTGTAGCCAATCCATGCGAGCAGCCTCTTGATTAAGCACAGGAAACTTCAGCCAGTCTTTGCTCAGAACAATGCCACTTTTATCTTGACTATTTCAAATAAAGAGCAGCATTTTTTTTAAACAAAGGAAATTTAGAAAGGCATTCTCTTTCTTTACTTCACAGCAATATTTATGAAAATCAGTTGGCTTGGGTGAATTATTATGTCTGAGCGCCAGATTCTGTATTTTACAGGCATTCACTCGAGGCTGAAAATCTCAAAACCGGTCCAGTCAGAACTAAAATTTGTTTCTCTTAATTCTGTCACTGTGTTAATTTCTAGCTCAAATGTGTTTTGTTGTTCAACAGGCCAGTTGGTGTCACTGGAAATCATTCTGGGCTGTCCTTAAGCTGTGACAGGTTACAACATCTCATCTTCCGGTTAGGCACGCTACAGCCTTCCGGCCTGATCATCGAATTCAACAACTTCAGATTATCAGCTCTACCCCACCTCGACCTATTTGTTTTCATTTCATTTTAAATGTCTTTTACCATTTCTTTCTTAATATATATTTAATTCCCCCCCCCCCATCTTATCCACCTTTCCTTCACCTCTCTCCTCTTTGCTTCCCCCTTCCCCTCCCCCCCCACATCTACAGTTCATCCTCTGATATTAGTTTCCCTGCTGTTTGACCTTTCACATCTTTTGTCCTCTCTGGGCACTGCCATTAGCACTCTTTTCCCTTGGTTCCTGTGGCCATTAGCACATGGTTTACCTGGGTTTCTGTGGATATCATTCTCACGCCACAGTATAAATATTTCCCACTTTCTCTGTCTGTTAGCTTTGACAAAGAGTCATCGCAACGTTTGCTCTTTTCCCTCCCTGCAGATGCTGCCAGACTTGCTGAGATTTTCCAGCATTTTCTCTTTTGTTTCATCCATTGCACTCTTCAGTTGCATCTTTAAAATTCACCTGCAGTCATCTTTAACAAAGTTAACCCATCAATATCAGAATCTATTCATTAACATTTTAATTTATTCTACACCATGAAAATTGTTGGGAATAAACAAGCTCAGGAGCATTCAGTTTACATTCATATCACAGGAAACTCCCTCACTGGTGCCAAGTTATGTAGTCTTTTCCTTCTGTATACTCAGATCCACTTGTGAATATGCAGCCAAAGCAGGGTGAGGTTGTTTAGATACAGATCAGCAGTGAATGGTGCAACAGGCTCAAGGGACTGAATGCCTTGCTCCTCATAGAATTTATCATAGAATTTACAGTGCAGAAGGAGGCCATTCGGCCCATCAAGTCTGCACCGGCTCTTGGAAAGAGCACCCTACCCAAGGTCAACACCTCCACCCTATCCTCATAACCCAGAAACCCCACCCAACACTAAGGGCAATTTTGGACACTAAGGGCAATTTATCATGGCCAATTCACCTAACCTGCACATCTTTGGACTGTGGGAGGAAACCCACGCACACACGGGGAGGATGTGCAGACTCCGCACAGACAGTGGCCCAAGCCGGAATCGAACCTGGGACCCTGGAGCTGTGAAGCGATTGTGCTATCCACAATGCTACCATGCTACCTGCTCCTATTCACAGACTCCTATGAATCAGGCCAAGGGTAAGCAAAACTCTATTTCACTGTGAGTGTATCAAGAGAGTGAAAACATCCATTCAAATCAGGTTGGGTCAGATTCCAATGCAAATTCAAGATGCCCAATTACTGACTCCTTAACTCAAATGTGCGACAAATGGCACCCTTTGAATGTAACCTGGATTCAGATTGTGGTTGTGAGGGGCGAAACCCACGCAGACACGGGGAGAATATGCAAACTCCACACGGACAGTGACCCAGAGCCGGGATCGAACCTGGGACCTCAGCGCCATGAGGCGGTTGTGCTAACCACTAGGCCACCGTGCTGCCCTGGCATCGGCCACTTTAACCCCACCGGGCACAATCAGATTTTCACCAATTTGCCTATGCAGATGACAAACAAGTTTGTATTCATTTTTATTTCAATAAAGGATTTATTGATTGATTTTTTTTCCACACCAAGGCTAAACTGAATGAAGCCATCTTACTTGATCAACCATCTTCTACATAAATATCAGCAAAAAAAGACTGGTCACCATTCACGATTTTTCCACCTTTTACCATCATACGCTCACTCTGAAAAGAGATTTTGGAAAGATCCATTAATTTAAAGGCAGAAATCTTCAACATTTTTAAGTACGTCATATCTGCTCATCTGACAAGTGAGCATAATTTTGCAGCAACATAGAGTTATAAATGAAATTAGATAAAAATACATTTAATACAAAAATGCACTGTTGCCATGAGCTGAATTAGCAAACACTGACAATGGGATTTTAGTCTTCAATCAGTTTGTCTTATTTTATTATTTTTGAAGCGAGGGCATATTATTCCCGAGTAGCTTCATATATTTAGGTAATTGTCTGGATGGGTTTGGCAAATGTAAATTGCTTAACGTGATCTGACATGGTTTGCACAAATTAATTAAATTTGTAAAAAAATTCAGGCAGCTATTCTGACATCGGTTGCACACGCCATCTTCTTTGTGGGAATGCTGTTGGGCAGGAATGGCTAAATAGCGATGTTAATTGCATAACAGCAAAGGATTTTTCATTTCTCGTCTTGGGGCAAGGGTTCCTTTTTTGAATTGGGTTTCCATTTGTTTCTGTTATCGAGTTCTTTATAAACCAAATTGTATAAACAATCATATCAGAGACGGGGAGGGGGCGGGGAAAAGGGGGACAGAGGGACAAATCTCGCCATCTGCCTCTATTCAGACACAGCCATTATCTCCTGCAAGTGCTGCACAGTCGCTGTCCTTGGTCCCACAAGATAAAAAGTGCGTGGCTGTTGGACTGAAATTATGCAACCAGGCTCTTCAAACGAGGTCTGCATGCACACAGCTCAAGTCAGGCACCAGGACATATTTCGACCTCAAATCACAAAATCAATCCGACATTGCATTTCACAGAACAGCCCCCGATATCCATATTGCCTCCGAATACTTACCGTGATACGTGGGATATTTTTCTGACCCTGGTAAGACATGGCTGTGACTATCAATCGGAACCGAACGAATGATAGAATGCAAAAGCTGCAGCCACAGCTGCAATTGTTCTTAACCGTGTGTTTCTTTTCTGCCTCTTGCAGCCTCCCCGCTTCTGCCAGACCGTCCCCGCTTGGGAGAGACTCCAGCAATAACACAGTTAGCCCAGGCTGCGGCTGCGGGCTTGTGCTTCGCCGCACCCAACCTCATTCTCAGTCCAGCCCCTTTGCTGCCCCGATTGGTTTCAATCAGCCGCTGCTGTGTGACAAGGCTTTCTCTTGGCGTTGTGTTCAACCAAAATCATCGAGGGTGCCACCTTGCAGAAACCAGGTTCACTAAAAGGGACAGGCCTCGGCTCTGTCCGAGGATGATTTGACTCCTTTATTTTTATTCACTCATTTTTTTTGCAAATCCAAACAGAAAAAAGACCAATAGGTGAAAATCTTCAGTGAGACTGGTAACAGTCCAACACACTTAGAAACTTGGCTGTTTGAAATTCCCTGTACTCACACCATCATTTTCCATTATTTTCAGTGTCTGCCATTCTCTTTAAAAGGGATTTTCGCACCAGGGAGGTGGGATGGAAATTTTCGGAAATGGGAGGAGAATAGGATTAAGACACTAAAAGATTTGTTTCTTAGGGGTCGGTTTGCAGGGCTGAAGGAGCTGGAAGCGAAGTATGGGCTGGTGCAGAGGGAAATGTTTAGATACATGCAGGTTTGAGATTTTACCAGAAAAGAGATAGAGGGCTTCCCGGTGGAGCCGACCACATTGCTGGAGGAAGTGCTGACAACAGGGGTCAGCAGTTTACAAGGCTATTTTGGAAGAGAGGAAGGGATCAAAGCAAAGTAAACATCCAAGGATATACAACCTATCGAAAAGACAGGGAGGTGGGCTGAGGGGGTGGGGTTGCCTTGTTAGTTAAGAACAAAATTAAATCTATGGCACTAAACGACATGATGTGGAGTCTGTGTGGGTAGAATTGAGGAACCACAAAGGCAAAAAAACCATAATGGGAGTTATGTACAGACCTCCTAACAGTGGTCAGGACCAGGGGCGCAACATGTACCGGGAAATAGAAAAGGCATGTCAGAAAGGCAAGGTCACGGTGATCATGGGGGACTTCAATATGCAGGTGGATTGGGTAAATAATGTAGCCAGTGGATCCAAAGAAAAGGAATTCATGGAATGCTTACAAGATGGCTTTTTGGAACAGCTTGTCATGGAGCCCACAAGGGAGCAGGCTATTCTGGACCTAGTGCTATGTAATGAACCAGACTTTATAAAAGATCTTAAAGTAAGAGAACACTTAGGAAGCAGCGATCATAATATGGTTGAGTTCAATCTGCAGTTTGAAAGAGAGAAGGCAAAATCAGATGTAATGGTGTTACAGTTAAATAAAGGTAATTACGAGGGCATGAGAGAGGAACTGGCGAAAATCGACTGGAAGCAGACCCTAGTGGGGAAGACAGCAGAGCAAAAATGGCAGGAGTTTGTATGCATAATTGAGGACACTGTACAGAGGTTCATCCCCAAGAAAAGAAAGATTATCCGGTGAGGGATTAGACAGCCATGGCTGACAAAGGAGGTCAGGAAATGTATCAAAGAAAAAGAGAGATCCTATAAAGTGGCCAAAAGCACTGGGAAATCAGAAGATTGGGAAGGCTACAAAAACAAACAGAGGTTAACAAAGAGACAAATAAGGAAGGAGAGGATCAAATATGAAGGCAGGCTAGCCAGTAATATAAGAAATGATAGGAAAAGTTTCTTTCAATACATAAGAAACAAACGACAGGCCAAAGTAGACATTGGGCCAATTCAAACTGAAGGCTAGTGATGGGAGACGAGGAAATGGCTGGAGAACTTAATAAGTACTTTGCGTCTGTCTTCACAGTGAAAGACATGAGTAATATCCCAAAAATTATAGAGGGTCAGGGGGCTGAGTTGAGTATGGTTGCCATTACAAAAGAGATGGTGCTAAAAAAGCTAAAAGATCTTAAAATTGACAAATCTCCTGGCCCCGATGGGCTACATCCTAGAGTTCTGAGGGAGGTGGCTGAAGAAATAGCGGAAGCGTTGGTTGAGATCTTTCATAAATCACTGGAGTCAGGGAAAGTCCCGGACGATTGGAAGATCGCTGTTGTAACCCCCTTGTTCAAGAAAGGATCAAGACAAAAGATGGAAAATTATAGGCCAATTAGCCTAACCTCGGTCGTTGGTAAAATTCTAGAATCGATCGTTAAGGATGAGATTTCTAAATTCTTGGAAGAGCAGGGTCGGATTAGAACAAGTCAACATGGATTTAGTAAGGGGAGGTCGTGCCTGACGAACCTGTTAGAATTCTTTGAGGAGGTGACAAGTAGGTTAGACCAGGGAAACCCAGTGGATGTGGTCTATCTGGATTTCCAAAAGGCCTTTGATAAGGTGCCACACAGGAGGCTGCTGAGTAAGGTGAGGGCCCATGGTGTTCGAGGTGAGCTACTGGCATGGGTTGAGGATTGGCTGTCTGACAGAAGGCAGAGAGTTGGGATAAAAGGTTCTTTTTCGGAATGGCAGCCGGTGACCAGCGGTGTCCCACAGGGTTCAGTATTGGGGCCGCAGCTGTTCACCATTTTTATTAATGATCTGGATGAAGGGACTGGGGGTATTCTAGTGAAGTTTGCCGATGATACGAAGTTAGGTGGTCAGGCAGGTAGTGCTGAGGAAGTGGGGAGGCTGCAGAAGGATCTAGACAGTTTGGGAGAGTGGTGCAGGAAATGGCTGATGCAATTCAACGTGAGAAAATGTGAGGTCTTGCACTTTGGAAAAAAGAATCCAAGCATAAACTACTTTCTAAACGGTGAGAAAATTCATAATGCCAAAGTACAAAGGGATCTGGGAGTGCTAGTCGAGGATTCCCTAAAGGTAAACATGCAGGTTGAATCTGTGATTAAGAAAGCGAATGCAATGTTGTCAATTATCTCAAGAGGGTTGGAATATAAAAGCAGCGATGTGCTACTGAGCCTTTATAAGGCTCTGGTTAGGCCCCATTTGGAGTACTGTGTCCAGTTTTGGGCCCCACATCTCAGGAAGGACATACTGGCACTGGAGCGTGTCCAGCGGAGATTCACACGGATGATCCTGGAATGGCGGGTCTAACATATGATGAACGGCTGAGGATCCTGGGATTGTATTCATTGGAGTTTAGAAGGTTAAGGGGAGATCTATAGAAACTTACAAGATAATACATGGCTTAGAAAGGGTGGACGCAAAGAAACTGTTTACGTTAGGCGAGGAGACGAGGACCCGTGGGCACAGCCTTAGAATTAGAGGGGGTAAATTCAGAACAGATATGCGGAGACATTTCTTCAGCCAGAGAGTGGTGGGCCTGTGGAATTCATTGCCGCGGAGTGCAGTGGAGGCCGGGACGCTAAATGGCTTCAAGGCAGAGATAGATAAATTCTTGATGTCGCGAGGAATTAAGGGCTACGGGGAGAATGCTGGTAGGTGGAGTTGAAATGCCCATCAGCCATGATTGAATGGCGGAGTGGACTCGATGGGCCGAATGGCCTTACTTCCACTCCTATGTCTTATGGTCTTAAGTGGGAGGAAGAGTTGGGAGAGGATATGGATGAAGGATTCTGGTGTGAGGTGCTCCGGAGAGTGAATGCCTCTACGTTGTGCGCAAGGTTGGGGCTGCTACAGCTGAAGGTGGTATACAGAGCACACTTCATGAGGGTAAGGATGGGCCGATTATTTGAAGGAGTAGAAGATGTGCGTGAACATTGCGGGGGAGGATTTGGACCTGTCCAAAGCTAGAGGATGACTGGAAGGAGGTTTTTAGGGTAATGTCTGAAGTGGTGCACGTGAAATTGGACCCAAGCCCCCGGGTGGCCATATTCGGGTTGTCGGACCAGCCAAGGTTGGAAACGGGTGCGGAGGCAGATGTTGTAGCCTTCGCCTCGTTGATTGCCTGAAGGCGGATCCTGATGGGATGGAGAGCAGCCTCTCCACCCTGTGCCCTGGCGTTGCGGGGGGACCTGTTGGAATTCTTGACACTTGAGAAGGTTAAGTTTGAACTGAGGGGAAGGACGGAGGGGTTCTACTTTCAAGAACTGGATAACATCGAACACTAGTTGGGGGGAGGGGGCCGGTGTGTGTTGATGGTGACTATGGGTGATTCCTGATTCCTTCCTGTCATGGAATCGTTGTTATTGATATGGGGATTGACATATTTGTTACTGATTGTTTGTTGTTGGTGGGTGTAAATTCGGGAGAAAATGTGAAAAAGGAGAATAAAAAATATTTTTTAAAAAAGGGATTTTTGCATCAACACACCCAAGCATTCCAACCCTGATTTGCAGAAAGGCCAAATCCAGGTTTAACAAAGGGGAGCTTAAATTCTTTGGGAGGAAGATAGGAACATCGGAGAGCAGAAGAAGGCAATTCAGCCCTTCAAGCCTGCTCCACCATTCAATCAGATCATGGCTGATTTCTTCCTGGTCTCAAATCCACCTCCCCACCCGTTCCCTATATCCCTTTTTCTATCAAAAATAAATCTATCTCCTTTTTCAAACCATTTAATGACTCCAATTCCACTGTTTCCACTGTACTATGGGGCATCGAGTTCCACAAATTCACCACCCTCTGTAAGAAGTAGTTCCTCCTCATCTCAGTTCTAAATCTACCTCCTCTCAACTTCTATCTATGACCTCCCTTCGAGATTGTCCGACAAGGGGAACATATGGTCTACGTTTACTTTATCAATCCTTTTTGGTATTTTATATACCTCGATCAGATCCCCTCTCATCCTTCTAAACTCTAGCGAGTATAAGCCCAAACTGTTTAATCTCTGCTTGTACATCAACCCTTTCATCCCTGGAGTCAATCTGGTAACCGCCTCAAAACTGCTTTCAATGCCACCATATCGTTCCTCAAATAAGGAGATCAATACTGGACACCAGTCCTTTTGCAATAAACGCTAACATTCCATTTGTCTTTTTAATTACTTGCTGTATCTACATACTCACTTGCTGCGACTCATAAAAGAGGACACCCAAATCCCTCAGCCCAGACGCATTTTGAATCTGTTTTCCATTTCAGTAATAATTTGCCTTTCTATTTTTTTGTCCAAAATGGATAACCTCACACTTATCTACATTAACCTCCATCTGCCAAACTATGGCCCAATCTCCTCACCTATCTATATCCATCTGTAAAATCTTTATGTCTTCTTCATTGCCATCTTTCCCACCTAATTTAGCATCAACCACAAATTTTGCTATGTTACACTCTGTTCCTGCTTGCACATCATTTATATAGATTGTAAACAGTTGAGATCCAAGAACTAACCCTTGCGGCACCCCACTAGTTCCAGTTTGCCAGCCAGAGAAGGACCCATTTATTCCAACCCTCTGCTTTCTGTCAATCTGCCAATCCTCAATCAAATCTAGTACTCTACCCTCAATCGCCTGCAATCCTATCTTCTGGATCAGTCTTTTTTGCGGCATCTTGTCAAACACCTCTGGAAGTCTACTTCTCCCACATCCACAGGTTCCCCCTTGTCCACCTTGCTGGTTACATCTTCAAACAGTTCAAGCAAGTTTTACAAGCATGACTGATCCTTCATAAAATCATGCTGACAATGGTGGATTGAGCTTTGTGTTTTCAACTGTTCAGTCATCTCTTCCTTCATGGTTGATTCCAGCAACTTCTCCACCAGAGAGGCCAAGGTCATGGGTCTATAGTTTCCTACTTTTTGCCTCTCTCCCTTTTTGAATAGGGGCTTCACATTAGCGCGTTTCCAATCCACCAGGCGCCTTCCAGAATGCACAAAATTTTGAAATATCATAACTAATGCTTCACTATCTCTGCTGTCACCTCCCTTGAAACCCTGAGGTGTAGGCCAACAGGTCCTGGAGACTTATCTGCCTTCAATGCCATCAGTTTATTCAATATCGTCTCCCTGGTAATGTTTATTGCACCAAGTTCATCTGCATTAACTGTGGTTTTTGGAAATTTTTAATTATCTTCTGCTGTGAAGACAGAGGCAGAATATTGGTTCAGTGCCTTTGCCGTATCTGTGTTCCCATTATCAACTCACCAGTATAGTCCTCAAAAGGGCAAACATTTACATTAGCTATTCTCTTCCTCTTTATATACTTACAGAAGCTTTCGGTCTCAGTGTTTATGTTTTCTGCGAGTTTACTTTTGTAGTTCATCTTCGCTCTTTTGATTTTATTTTTGCTGAACATTAAAGTTCTCCCAATCCTCCAGCTTACCACTAGCCTTTCCAGTATGATATGCCCTAGTTTTTGCTTTCATGTCTTCCTTGACCTCCTTGTTTAGCATGGAATGTTTTTCTCCCTTTTACAATTCCTCTTCCTCTCAGGAATGTGCTTTAATTGACAGGTATTTAATATCTCCCTGAACATTTGCCATTGCCTCAACTGTCCTACCCTCAATTACCCTGTCTACTTGGGCCAACTCTTTCCTCAGGCCTGTCTCATTATCTCTGCCCCATGCTAAAACTCTCGTGTGGCACTCTGTCTTCGCTCGCTCAATCTGAATTTGAAATTCTAGCATGCTGTGATTGCTCCTTCCAAGAGAATCCTTATATGACAAAAAACTGTTGATCAACCTTTCGTCATTACATAACATTAAATCCAAATACCCTGCTCCCTGGTTGGCTCCATAACATTTTGTTCGAAGAAACAATCCCTCATACTTTTCCAGGAGACACATCCGGAGTGAGACTCATACAGAGTGGGAGATTGAAACTTGGTAATTTGGTGCAGTGAGGTAATTCGGTGCAGAGTGTGAGGAGGTGCTTTTTAACCCTGGTAAGTGACTGGTAAGTAGTCTCTCTTTTTCTTTTCATTGTCTAATTTATTTATTTTTATTTTGAAATTCTAGTTGTTTAAGTTTACCTTGGGTTAAAAACATGGCAGGAGATCCCAGACCCGTGTCATGCTCCTCGTGTGCGATGTGGGAGCTCAGGGACACGTCCACTGTCCCTGTCTCCTTCACGTGCAAGAAGTGTGTTCAGTTGTAGCTCTTGTTAGACCGCTTGACAGCTCTGGAGCTGCGGATGGACTCACTTTGGAGCATCCGCGATGCTGAGGAAGGTCGTGGATAGCACGTTTAGCGAGTTGGTCACACCGCAGGTGAAGGTTACTGAGGGAGATAGAAAATGGGTGACCAAAAGAAAGAGCAAGAGTAGGAAGGCAGTGCAGGTGTCCCCTGCGGTCATCTCCCTGCAAAACAGATATACCGCTTTGGATACTGTTGGCTCACCAGGGGAAGGCAGCAGCAGCCAGGTTCATGGCACCGTGGCTGGCTCTGCTGCACAGCAGGACAGGAAGAAAAATGGCAGGGCTATAGTGATAGGGGACTCGATCGTAAGGGGAATAGACAGGCGGTTCTGTGGACGCAATCGAGACTCCAGGATGGTATGTTGCCTCCCTGGTGCAAGGGTCAAGGATGTCTCGGAGCGGCTGCAGGACATTCTGGGGGGGGGAGGGTGAACAGCCAGCTGTCGTGGTGCACATAGGCACCAACGATATAGGTAAAAAACGGGATGAGGTCCTACAAGCGGAATTCAGGGAGTTAGGAGTTATACTAAAAAGTAGGACCTCAAAGGTAGTAATCTCAGGATTGCTACCAGTGCCACGAGCTAGTCAGAGTAGGAATGTCAGGATAGATAGGATGAATGTGTGGCTTGAGAGATGGTGCAAGAGGGAGGGATTCAAATTCCTGGGGCATTGGGACCGGTTCTGGGGGAGGTGGGACCAGTACAAACCGGACGGTCTGCACTTGGGCAGGACTGGAACCGATGTCCTAGAGCTGTTGGGGAGGGTTTAAACTAATGTGGCAGGGGGATGGGAACCAATGCTGGAAGTTGGAAGGTAGTAAAACAGGGACAGAAACAAAAGGAAGTAAGGGGAAAAGTGCAAGGCAGAGAAGACATAGTCAGAAATCCATAAGGGCGACAGTACAAGGTACAGTGACTGAGGGGAGCACAGTGAATAGGCCCAGTAATAACAAAAGGAATAAAACTGGAGATGTTAAGATTCAAACAGAGGTAAAAAAACCAACATAAGTGTACTTTACCTGAATGCTGGTAGTATTCGGAATAAAGTAAATGAGTTGGTGGCACAAATCATCGTAAATGACTATGATTTAGTGGCCATTACTGAAACATGGTTAAAGGATGGTCACGACTGGGAGTTAAATATCCGAGGGTATCAAACTATTCGGAAGGACAGAGTGGATGGTAAGGGAGGTGGTGTTGCTCTGTTATTTAAGGATGACATCCGGGCAATAGTAAGGGATGACATCGGTGCTCTGGAGGATAAGGTTGAATCCATTTGGGTGGAAATCAGGAATAGTAAGGCGAAAAAGTCACTGATAGGAGTAGTCTATCGGCCACCAAATAGTAACGATATGGTGGGGCAGGCAATAAACAAAGAAATAACTGATGCATGTAGAAATGGTACAGCAGTTATCATGGGGGATTTTAATCTACATGTCGATTGGTTTAACCAGGTCGGTCAAGGCAACCGTGAGGAGGAGTTTATAGAATGTATCCGCGATAGTTTCCTAGAACAGTATGTAATGGAACCTACGAGGGAACAAGCGGTCCTAGATCTTGTCCTGTGTAATGAGACAGGATTGATTCATGATCTCATAGTTAGGGATCCTCTTGGAAGGAGCGATCACAATATGGTGGAATTTAAAATACAGATGGAGGGTGAGAAAGTAAAATCAAATACTAGTGTTTTGTGTTTAAACAAAGGAGATTACAAGGGGATGAGAGAAGAACTCGCTAAGGTAGACTGGGAGCTAAGACTTTATGGTGGAACAGTTGAGGAACAGTGGAGAACCTTCCAAGCGATTTTTTACAGTGCTCAGCAAAGGTTTATACCAACAAAAAGGAAGGACGGAAGAAAGAGGGAAAATCGACCGTGGATATCTAAGGAAATAAGGGAGAGTATCAAATTGAAGGAAAAAGCATATAAAGTGGCAAAGATTGCTGGGAGATTAGAGGACTGGGAAATCTTTAGGGGGCAACAGAAAGCTACTAAAAAAGCTATAAAGAAGAGTAAGATAGAGTATGAGAGTAAACTTGCTCAGAATATAAAAACAGACAGTAAAAGTTTTTACATATATATAAGACAAAAAAGAGTGGCTAAGGTAAATATTGGTCCTTTAGAGGATGAGAAGGGAGTTTTAATAATGGAAGATGAGGAAATGGCTGAGGAACTGTACAAGTTTTTTGGGTCGGTCTTCACAGTGGAAGACACAAATAACATGCCAGCGACTGATAGAAATGAGGCTATGACAGGTGAGGACCTTGAGAGGATTGTTATCACTAAGGAGGGAGTGATGGGCAAGCTAATGGGGCTAAAGGTAGACAAGTCTCCTGGCCCTGATGGAATGCATCCCAGAGTGCTAAAAGAGATGGCTAGGGAAATTGCAGATGCACTAGTGATGATTTACCGAAATTCACTAGACTCTGGGGTGGTCCCGGTGGATTGGAAATTAGCAAACGTGACGCCACTGTTTAAAAAAGGAGGTAGGCAGAAAGCAGGAAATTATAGGCCAGTGAGTTTAACTTCGGTAATAGGGAAGATGCTGGAATCTATCATCAAGGAAGAAATTGCGAGGCATCTGGATAGAAATTGTCCCATTGGGCAGACGCAGCATGGGTTCGTAAAAGGCAGGTCATGCCTAACTAATTTAGTGGAATTTTTTGAGGACATTACCAGTGCAGTAGATAACGGGGAGCCGATGGATGTGGTATATCTGGATTTCCAGAAAGCCTTTGACAAGGTGCCACACAAAAGGTTGCTGCATAAGATAAAGATGCATGGCATTAAGGGTAAAGTAGTAGCATGGATAGAGGATTGGTTAATTAATAGAAAGCAAAGAGTTGGGATAAATGGGTGTTTCTCTGGTTGGCAATCAGTAGCTAGTGGTGTCCCTCAGGGATCCGTGTTGGGCCCACAATTGTTCACAATTTACATTGATGATTTGGAGTTGGGGACCAAGGGCAATGTGTCCAAGTTTGCAGATGACACTAAGGTGAGTGGTAAAGCAAAAAGTGCAGAGGATACTGGAAGTCTGCAGAGGGATTTGGATAGGTTAAGTGAATGGGCTCGGGTCTGGCAGATGGAATACAATGTTGACAAATGTGAGGTTATCCATTTTGGTAGGAATAACAGCAAACGGGATTATTATTTAAACGATAAAATATTAAAGCATGCCGCTGTTCAGAGAGACTTGGGTGTGCTAGTGCATGAGTCACAGAAGGTTGGTTTACAAGTGCAACAGGTGATTAAGAAGGCAAATGGAATTTTGTCCTTCATTGCTAGAGGGATGGAGTTTAAGACTAGGGAGGTTATGTTGCAATTGTATAAGGTGTTAGTGCGGCCACACCTGGAGTATTGTGTTCAGTTTTGGTCTCCTTACTTGAGAAAGGACGTACTGGCGCTGGAGGGTGTGCAGAGGAGATTCACTAGGTTAATCCCAGAGCTGAAGGGGTTGGATTATGAGGAGAGGTTGAGTAGACTGGGACTGTACTCGTTGGAATTTAGAAGGATGAGGGGGGATCTTATAGAAACATTTAAAATTATGAAGGGAATAGATAGGATAGATGCGGGCAGGTTGTTTCCACTGGCGGGTGACAGCAGAACTAGGGGGCATAGCCTCAAAATAAGGGGAAGTAGATTTAGGACTGAGTTTAGGAGGAACTTCTTCACCCAAAGGGTTGTGAATCTATGGAATTCCTTGCCCAGTGAAGCAGTTGAGGCTCCTTCATTACATGTTTTTAAGGTAAAGATAGATAGTTTTTTGAAGAATAAAGGGATTAAGGGTTATGGTGTTCGGGCCGGAAAGTGGAGCTGAGTCCACAAAAGATCAGCCATGATCTAATTGAATGGCGGAGCAGGCTCGAGGGGCCAGATGGCCTACTCCTGCTCCTAATTCTTATGTTCTTATGTTCTTATTATACACTCTATGAAATTTCCCTCGAGGCTACCCTTGCCAATTTGATGAATCCAATCAATATGCATATTAAAATCACCATGATTCCGTTTGGCCCTTGTCACGAGTCCTCATTATTTCTTGCTTCATACAATGTCCCACTTATTGCTCGGGATTCACCAAAAAAGCAACTCCACCTCCAGTTCCATCCTGTCTATCCTTTCACAATACTGAGTACCCTTGGACAGTCAACTGCCAGGCTCGGTCCTTCTGCAACCATGTTTCAGTAATCCCACCAAATCATACCCATTTGAAATGAAAATGAAAGGGATTAAGTCGCTATTTGTCGCTATTTGTGCTGTCAGCTCATTGACCTTGGGCGGGATTCTCCGACCCCACGTAGGGTCGGAGAATTGGCGGGAAGCGGCGTTATTTCCGCTCCCGCAGGTTTTCGAATTCTCCCGCCGGTAAAAAACCGGCGTTGTGCAAATCCCGTCGGCAGCCTGTGAAAACAGCTGGCGCCGGCGGGATTTCATTTTATTTGCACTGACCTGAAATCTCCGGCCCGGATGGGCCGAAGTCCCGCCGACGTGGCCACGGGTCACGTCGGCGAAAATCACAGTTGATTTAAAACGGCGTCAACCATTGATGATGGTTGACGCCGTTCAGTGTCGGGGGGTGGGTTGCGGCATGGGGGGGGGGGGGGTGGGTTGCGGCCATCGGGGGGTTGCGGCCATCGGGGGGGGGGGTTGCAGCATCGGGGGGGGGGGTTGCGGCCATCGGGGGGGTGGGTTGCGGCCATCGGGGGAGTGGGTTGCGGCCATCGGGGGAGTGGGTTGCAGCATCGGGGGAGTGGGTTGCAGCATCGGGGGAGTGGGTTGCGGCCATCGGGGGAGTGGGTTGCAGCATCGGGGGAGTGGGTTGCAGCATCGGGGGAGTGGGTTGCAGCATCGGGGGGGTGGGTTGCAGCATCGGGGGAGTGGGTTGCAGCATCGGGGGAGTGGGTTGCAGCATCGGGGGAGTGGGTTGCAGCATCGGGGGAGTGGGTTGCAGCATCGGGGGAGTGGGTTGCAGCATCGGGGGAGTGGGTTGCAGCATCGGGGGAGTGGGTTGCAGCATCGGGGGAGTGCGTTGCAGCATCGGGGGAGTGGGTTGCAGCATCGGGGGAGTGGGTTGCAGCATCGGGAGAGTGGGTTGCAGCATCGGGGGAGTGGGTTGCAGCATCGGGGGAGTGGGTTGCGGCATCGGGGGGTTGCGGCCATCGGGGGAGGGGGTTGCGGCCATCGGGGGAGGGGGTTGCGGCATTGGGGGGTTGCGGCCATCGGGGGAGTGGGTTGCGGCCATCGGGGGGGGGTGGGTTGCGGCATCGGGGGGGTGCGGGCATCGGGGGGAGTGGGTTGCGGCCATCGGGGGAGTGGGTTGCGGCCATCGGGGGGGGTGGGTTGCGGCATCGGGGGGTTGCGGGCATCGGGGGAGTGGGTTGCGGCCATCGGGGGGGTTTGGGGGCAGCGGCGGGCAGAGAGGGGGGGGCGACGGATGCCCGGGGCCAACACACCGTCGCCCCCCCCCTCTGTACGCCGCTGCCCCCTACCCTAACCACCCCCCCCTCACCACCCCTACCTCCCTCCAACGCCCCTACCCCCCTCCCCACCACCCCTACCCCCTCCAACGCCGCCCCCCATCTCTCGCAACGCCGCAACCCCCCCCCTCAACGCCGGGTCCCCCCCCCCCTCAACGCCGGGTCCCCCCCACCTCAACGCCGGCACCCCCCACCCTCAACGCCGCAACCCACACCCCGTCCCCCTCCCTCTGAAGGCCGGTACCCACACCCCCCCCTCTCTCCTCCTCCCCCCCTTCCTTCCTCCTCCCCCCCTTCCTTCCTCCTCCCCCCTTCCTCCCCCTTCCTTCCTCCTCCCCCCCTTCCTTCCTCCGTTAGTGGGGGGGGGGGGGTGCGGCGTTAGTGGGGGGTGGGTGCGGCGTTGGAGTGGGGTAGGGGTGGTGAAGGGGGTAGGGGTGGTGAGGGGAGGGGGTTGGGGTAGGGGCAGCGGCGTGCTGAGGAGGGGGGCGACGGATGCCCGGGGCCAACGCACCGTCGCCCCCCCTCTGCACGCAGCTGCCCCTATCCCAACCCCCTCCCTTCACCACCCCTACCCCCTTCACCACCCCTACCCCCCTCCAACGCCGCACCCCCACTAACGCCGCACCCCCCCCCCTAACAGAGGAAGGAAAGGGGGGGAGGAGGAGAGAGGGGGGGGGGAGGAGGAGAGAGGGGGGGGAGGAGGAGAGAGGGGGGGGAGGAGGAGAGAGGGGGGGGAGGAGGAGAGAGGGGGGGTGTGGGTACCGGCCTTCAGAGGGAGGGGGACGGGGTGTGGGTACCGGCATTGAGGGGGGGTGTGGGTACCGGCATTAAGGGGGAGGGGGACCCGGCGTTGGGGGAGGGGGGGGGGGACCCGGCGTTGGGGGGGGGGGACCCGGCGTGTGGGGGGGGGGACCCGGCGTGTGGGGGGGGGGACCCGGCGTGGGGGGGGGGGGACCCGGCGTGGGGGGGGGGGACCCGGCGTGGGGGGGGGGGACCCGGCGTTGGAGGGGGGTAGGGGTGGTGGGGAGGGAGGTAGGGGTGGTGGGGAGGGAGGTAGGGGTGGTGGGGAGGGAGGTAGGGTGGTGGGGAGGGAGGTAGGGGTGGTGGGGAGGGAGGTAGGGGTGGTGAGGGGGGGTGGAGGTAGGGGTGGTGAGGGGGGGTTGAGGTAGGGGTGGTGAGGGGGGGGTTGAGGTAGGGGTGGTGAGGGGGGGTTGGGGTAGGGGGCAGCGGCGTACAGAGGGGGGGCGACGGTGCGTTGGCCCCGGGCATCCGTCGCCCCCCCTCTCTGCCCGCCGCTGCCCCCAAACCACCCCCCCCAAATGCCGGAACACACCCCCCCCCAAATGCCAGGAACACACCCCCCCCAACCAAATGCCGTGAACAGCCCCCCCCCCAAAATGCCGGAACACACACCACACCCCCCCAATGCCGGAACACACCCCCCCCCCCCCAATGCCGGAACAACACCCCCCCCCCCAAAGCCGGAACAACACACCCCCCCCCCCCTCAAACTGCCGGAACACACACACCCCCCCCCCCCAACTCCCGCAACACACACACCCCCCCCCCCCCCCCCAACTGCCGGAACACACACACACCCCCCCCCCCAACTGCCCAGGGACACACCCCCCCCCCCCCAAACTGCCGGAACACACCCCCCCCAACTGCGGAACACACACCCACCCCCCCCCCCCCAAACTGCCGGAAACACACACACACCCCCCCCCAACTGCCGGAACACACCCCCCCCCCCCCAAACTGCCGGAACACACACACACCCCCCCCCCAACTGCCGGAACACACCCCCCCCCCCCCCAAACTGCCGGAACACACCCCCCCCAACTGCCGGAACACACACCCACCCCCCCCCCCCCCCCAAACTGCCGGAACACACACACACACACCCCCACCCCCACCCCCACCCCCACCCCCACCCCCACCCCAACTGCCAGGTCTGTCTCTCTCTCTCCTCCTTATCCTCCAAAAGACGCCGGGTCTCACCACTTCCGCAGCTGGAGAAACTGACGCGTATCGCGTCAGTCAGCTGCTAGCCCCTCCGGGAACGGAGAATAGCGGCCTTAAAGAAGGCCCCGGCGCCGGAGTGATTAACACCGATTTTTTTCGCAGGCAACGGAGAATCCCGCCCCTTATTCTGAATACTGTGTGCATTTAGGTACAAGGTTTATAAAGATGTGTCTTTCCCTTGCAACGACACTTTTCACACATTCTGACCTCCTTTATTAATCTCTGATAACACTCAGCCTCATCCCCAACTTTCACTCCCAACAGTCACCTCACATTTTTATTTTTTTTACATTTCCTTTCCCCCCCCGCCCCCCCTGTTGTTGTTAGACTGGCCCTGCCTTTCATCCTATTAACCTCCACCCTCTCCTCACATGCTGACCTGCTGCTTTGGTTCCCATTAACCATTATACTACTCGTAGTTTTACCCTTCCCTTCTCCGCAATTTTCTAGTTTAAGATGCTTCTTGAGGACTTCATGACTGAGATTAATGACAATATGCCAAGAACATAGAACATAGAACAGTACAGCACGGAACAGGCCCTTCGGCCCTCAATGTTGTGCCGAGCCATGATCACCCCACTCAAACCCACATATCCACCCTATACCCATAACCCAACAACCCCCCCCCCCCCCCCCCCACTTAACCTTACTTTTATTAGGACACTACGGGCAATTTAGCATGGCCAATCCACCTAACCCGCACATCTTTGGACTGTGGGAGGAAACCGGAGCACCCGGAGGAAACCCACGCACACAGGGGGAGGACGTGCAGACTCCACACAGACAGTGACCCAGCCGGGAATCGACCCTGGGACCCTGGAGCTGTGAAGCATTTATGCTAACCACCATGCTACCCTGCTGCCCCTGCCAAGTGGACGGCAAACCAATTCGTTAGATCTGTCTTTGTTGTATATGCCATTTAATGAGTGTTTTGTCATTTATAATTGACTGCGATTGGTCTGTGAATTAATGTTTAACTTCTGTTGATTCTTGGTTTTGAATTGCAAGTGGCTTCCGAAGACATTGGGCACAATTTTATGGAAAAAATTCGAAGTGCCATTTTGGGCACAATTGGCTGGGTGTTTCCTGATGGCTGCACCGGTGGGATCACGGCCCATATTTAGCGGCACTTTGTGCTGGAAAAGAACCCCCATAAGCTTCTTGCCATTACTGGCTGTCTCAATGTCTGATTCGCTGGGCTCGTATCTCAGTGTCTTGCTGCTAACAAGAGATGCTTTTCAGCGTTTGCTCACAACTCACTCCCAGTCAACACACAAGCATGGCAGCGCGCAGACCTGCTCCTCGCTTTGGCGATGCCTGGCTTCTGGATGCTGTTCACCCGAGGGGGTCGGAGGACCAGCAGCAGGGTCACCAATACCGCCTCGGAGGCAGTGGCTGTCAATGTGGGCAACATTACCAGAAGGACTGCTGAACAATGTTGGAAGATGACGAATTATCTCCTCCGAGCTGCAAGAGTACATTGGCACTTCTCTCCTGGCATTAGTTCTGCCTGCCACCCCATCAATTCCTTACCCTCCGGCCGCCTGCACCCCTCCTCTACTGACACCCTCCCCACATCCGGTTTTTGTGCCTGTTCCTCAGCGCCCCATGGCACCCACCAGCGGAACCCTTCATGACCAGTTGCAGTGCCCACCCATGCCACCTGCCATAGATCCCCTGAATCATTAAACGTGCGGCTCACAATGTCCCATCTTTGACCCCGTCAGATAAGTTGGCCCATAACAGGCATGAAAGGGACAAGAGGGGCAGCAGAGTACCAGAGATCCAAGTTATCACCCCCTATGAGGAACGGGCCCTGCAGATCGCAGGGTTAACCGGGAGAGAGCAGTTGCCGACCAAGAGGTTGGCCTGCACCGCTGATTCAGGATCCACTGGCCCTTCACCCAGATGATGTCTCAAATGAGTTATGTCAGACAAATTGATCCATAACTCTCACTGACTACATGTCCATTCTCTTCAAGATCTCCATCTGATGGGACCGGGCCATCCAGAGACCTACCCACCTCTGCCACCTCTGACCACAGCTTCGAGGAGACCACCATTGATGTATCACAGCTATTATCCCTCCATCTACCAGCGCAGAGACACACACCTCAGTGGGCGACATTTGTGGATGGGCTTCTGGGACACAATCTGGTGAGCACCGCACAGTTGCTGATGGACATCAGGTGGGGCAAGGTTATCCCACAGCTGATGCAGATGCTAGGACAAGGTTGCAGATTTCAGGAGGGCATGTCAGCGACACTCCAGCGGGTGCATAACCGACTGAAGGAGTCCCAGCGATGGCAGAGAATCCTGCTGCCTGGTCATCTTGATGGGTTTGATCCACCTCGAAACTGGTATAGTCAGCTGCCCAGGCATTCATAACCTCACAGCTGTACTTATAGGCTGTAGCTTGTGATACGTCACACAAGTCCACGCTCAAGCTCTTGAACGAACCAGTGGCATAAAATTTGAGGACTGCGGTGACATTCACGGCCACCGGGAGCAGGTGTCCTCCTCCGCCATGTGATACCACATCTGCAAGGACATGGTACGGGTGCCGCACTCTCTCTTTGTTGAGATGAGTTTCCTGCAGCACATGCTGTCCATCATCTTCACAAAAGATCCCATCAACTTCACAAAAGACCAACAACGCTTGTACATTTGGGCCATCACTGGCATCCCCCTCTGGACTTGTCCTCAGCCTGATGAGCAGCTGGGTCTTCAGGATGTGTGGCCTCGAGCCATTTATCCCGATCCTCTGCTTTCTGTCAATCAGCCAATCCGCAATCAAATCTAGTACACCTTCTGGGCTGCCACCAGCACCGCGAGGCACCCTCTGCAGCATCGGCAACACCAGCCATTCTGGTCTATAAGGAATTGGGGAAGGAGAGAGACTATCAGTTCAGGTGACCACCCTGGGACCCTCAATTCCCCTGAGCCTCCCCCACCCTTGAATGCCCCCCCTTTTCTGAGAGTGCCATCCAGCGAGCCCAGTTGTGCTGTAAAACCTTGGTCTGCTCACCCCGGCCACAGCAAGAGCCCAGACACCAGATTCCTGCAGGGAACATTAGGGAGACCATGCTCAGGTGCCCTCCCCTGATCCCCACACTCACCTTTAGTCGCGAGGATATTCCCAGTGCTGAAGCCCAGCTCGTTGAGTGTTTGATTGTTGGCTGCTGTTTGCGGTGCTGACTCTTAAATGAGATGCAATAACAATCATCTGAGACACGGCACGTGTACCCATAGGAATGCACTTGAGAATATTTTGTTCATTAAACGGTTAAAAATACCTTCATACAAAAATATGAAAACAAGCAACTTAACAGTCCAGGAAGCCACAGGAAAAGGCGCCATGCCATACACACAAGCACGTTTTCACTGCACAATATCGGTACCAACACAAAACGGCAAAAATTCATTTGTACAAAGAAAACCAAATCAACAGTTAACAGTAGAATAGAGTCACCAGCAATCTGCAAAAGCATTTCTCCAACACCTTCATGAAGTTGCTCATTCTGACCAATTCGCCTCTCTCTCTCACCCTCTCGTGGCTCCCAGCAGCAGACTCTCAACAGTGGAAAGTAGCTTGGGGGTTCCTAACTAACACCACAACATCACACCAACGCAAAACATACCTTAAGAGAGAAAGAGCTCCCGCTTCCCTTCTCCAGTGCTGGTAGCAGGTCATCTTGCACTCCCTTTCCTTACTCCAGGCCACAAAAGCAAAGGGGCGGCAGTAAACAAACACACATCCTCAAGGCATGAAACATTGAACAGTCGAAAGTGCAACAAAGTCACCAGCAATCTGTGAAGCCATTTCTTCAACACTTCCTCAAGTTACTCAATCGAATCAACACAACCTCCACACAGCTGCATCCCGATCAATCTGCCTCCCTCTTCCCCTCCCACAGCACCCAACAGTAGACTCTCAACAGTGGAAAATCACATCGGAATGTCAAACCATCGCAGAGCATGCCAGAACAAGAGCACCCCCTTTTCTTCTCTAGTACTGGCAGCAGGTCATCTTACATCTTTCCTTACTCCAGGCCACAGAAGCAAAAGAGGAAGCAAAAAAAAACAAAACATACAGCCTCAGGCATTGCCAGCTACCAGATGGAGCAATCTGCAAACACAATCTGCAACACCACCGTTTATTAAACGGTCAAGAGTAACAAAGATCTAAAAATCAACTACATAACGTTCCACATGTCACACTAACCATTAAACAACAAGGAAATATTACCCTTCCATTCTGCCGCCAATACAAAGCTATATCAGCTCATTTTCATGAAAAAAAATACGGTATCACCCGTCGCAGGTTCCTCAATATAAACCAAGGATAAGCTCGAGAATGTGTTATATGTCCAGAACTTTTCCATCAATGTGTGACTTGTTCCATTCTCTATTCAGGAGCCGCAGCTGTGCAGGCCCTCCCACACAGCCCAATCTCACCAGAACCAAATCTTGGCATTCACACATTTCACTGGTGCTCACGTAAAGACCAAAGTTGAACATGCCTTCCAGCGTGTTTAATCTATGGTGATGTGCCAGTTACATACAGCACTCAAGACACCAGCAACCATGTAGAGGTACGAGCCTGGGTGCCATGGTAACGGCACCATTGCCGCTCTCCCCTAAGAGGTTTACCACGTGCCCGGTGGTGGCGGCGACCCTAAGAATCTGGGGACAGTGGAGACGGCATCGGGGGGAAACAGGGGGCTCGATGGAGGCTCCACTGGGTGGCAACCATCGGTTCATCCCGGGGAACACGGATGGGGGATTCAGGGGGTGGCAAAGGGCGGGCATCAGCAAATTGAGGGACCTGTTTATTGGCGGGAGGTTTGCGGGCCTGGGGGAACTGGAAGATAAATTTGGCCTTCCCCAAGGGAGCATGTTCAGATACCTGCAGGTAAAGGCGTTTGCTAGGCGACAGGTAGAGGGATTCGCTTTGCTGCCCTCGCAGGGGACGATGGACAGAGTGCTTTCGGGGGTGTGGGTAGGAGAGGGGAAGGTGTCTGACATCTATAAGGTAATGCAGGAGGTGGAGGAGTCGTCAGTGGAGGAGCTGAAGGCTAAATGGGAGGAGGAACTCGGGGAGCAGATAGAGGGCGGGACTTGGGCGGAGGCCTTGGAGAGAGTCAACTCTTCCTCCTCATGTGCGAGGCTTAGTCTCATCCAATTTAAGGTGCTGCACCGGGCCCACATGTCCGGGACTAGGATAAGTAGGTTCTTCGGGGGTGAGGACAGGTGCACCAAATGTTCGGGGAGTCCTGCGAACCACGCCCATATGTTCTGGGCATGCCCAGCACTGGAAGAATTCTGGAAGGGGGTGGCGGGGACGCTGTCGAGGGTGGTTGGATCCAGGGTCAAACCAGGGTGGGGACTCGCGATTTTTGGAGTTGCGGTAGAGCCGGGAGTGCAGGAGGCGAAAGAGGCTGGTGTCCTGGCCTTTGCGTCCCTAGTAGCCCGTCGAAGGATTCTGTTACAATGGAAGGATGCAAGGCCCCCAAGCGTGGAGACCTGGATCAGTGACATGGCGGGATTTATAAAATTGGAAAAGGTCAAATTTGCCCTGAGAGGATCAATACAAGGGTTCTATAAATGATGGCAGCCTTTTCTGGACTTCCTGGCTCAGAGATAGGTAACTTGGTCAATAGCAGCAGCAACCCGGGGAGGGGAGAGGGGGGGGGGTGCATTATTGTAGTGTTTATTCTGTAACTTTATAGTGTGTTAATTTGCGTTGTTGTTAAAATGCTGGGTTGTTCATGGGGATGGGGCGAATGTATATGATTGTTAATATTATTGTTATTTTCAGTATTTTACTAAGGTGCGTCAATGTTGTATAAAATCAAAATTTTTCAATAAAAATGATTTTTTTTTAAAAAGACACCAGCAACAAAAGCATCAGTAATCTGCTGTGGCATTTCTTCAACGGTTTTAGCAGGTGGCTCATTTGGAAAAATGTTGCAAACCAGGTTTCACAGCGTCTTCTTGCTTCAAACCGGATTGCCTTCTAGACTCATATGTCCCCCTGAGCCCGGTGTTTCAAGACTGATTTAGAAAAAGTTGTCCTTCTCTCCGGCTACAGATAAGAAGGAAACACCAATATTTGGGTAACCAGGATAGTTTGTGAGTGCTTCAGTCAAGCAATGCTTGAAAAATCTATTGCATATATACAACACTGGGGAGGACAAGAACTGGGCTTGCTTTTGATGTTCAATCCCTCCACCCCACCCTCACCCAGGGTTGAACAATACCTGTTAACTGTCAATACTTATGTGATAAGCATTTGACTCAGGTACAAGGGTGTTTGCCAACATCCACTGAATCATGAATCTGCAGGAGAGAGAAACTGTGTTTGAGGACAGGGTGTTGGGCTTGGAGTCAGGGATGGGGAAAGAAAACTTTAGCAGACAGGAAAGTAAGGAACATCTTTCACATTATTGAACTTATCAAAAGTATAAAACCGAAAACTCTTCCACTTAGCCACTAATAGCTTCTCTTAAATCAGAAAACTACAGACCCATTAGCCTAACATCTGTCATAGGAAAAATGCTGGGATCAGTTATTCAGGAGAATATAGCAGAACACTGAGAAAATCTTATTTTAAAAATAAATTTAGAGTACCCAATTCTCTTTTTCCCAATTAAGGCATTTTAGCGTGGCCAATCCACCTACTTGCACATCTTTGGGTTGTGGGGGTGAGACCCATGCAGGGTCGGGGAGAAAAAAAAAATCTTAATGCAATCTGGCACTCGACATGGTTTTGTGAAAGGAAAATCATGTAGAACTGACTGACTGGAGTTCTTTGAGTAATTAACAGGCAACATGAATGAAGGAAACATGTTCATGTGCTGCAGTTGGATTTTTGGAAGGCATGTGACAAGGTGCAACATCTCTGACTACAACAGAGCTTCGTGTCGGGGTTAACATATTGGCACGGATAGAGAACTAGTTAGCTAAAAGGAAACAGAGTAGGCATAAATGGGTCACTTTTGGGTTGGCAGGATGTAATGAGTGGACTGCCACATGGATCAGTGTTGGGGTCTCAACTATTTACAATCTACATCAATGACTTGGATGACATGACAGAATAGATAGTTGCTAAATTTGCTGATGACAAAAAGTTAGGTAGGTGGGTGCAAAAGGTTATAAATAAGAGAATGTGAGTGGCCCAAAAAATGGGCAGATAGAGTGTAATGTGAGAAAATGTGAACTACTTTGGCAGGCAGCATGGAAAAACAGCATAGTATTTAAATGGAGGAAGGTTGCAGAATTCTACAGTCGAGGAATCTGGGTGTCATGGTACATGAATCACATAATGTTAGTGTGCAAATTCCACAAAATGGCAAATGGAATGTTGGTGTTTATTGCACCGGGAGTGGAATATAGAGCAGGGAAGTTTTGCTCCAGTTGTAACAGGCTTTGGCAAGACCATTTCTCCAGCATTCTGTGCAGTTTTGGTCTCCGTATGTAAGAAAGCACAGATTATATTGGAAGCAATTCAGAGAAGGCTCACTTGATTGATTCCGGAGATGAAAAGGTTGTCTTATCAGGAACAGTTGGCCAGATTGAGTCTGCATGCACTGGAGGTTGGAAGATTGAGAAGTGATCTTATTGAAACAGAAGATCTTGGAGAGACTTCATAAGATGAATGTTTCCCCTTGTCAGAGAGGCTAGAATTGGGGGACAACGTTTAAAAATAAGGGGTCCCCCGCTTGAGACTGAGATGAGTATCTTTTAGTGGAATTTTACATTTTAGAAACCAGCACAACAAAATTACAAAATAATCCCATCAGGACAGCACGGTGACACAATGGTTATCACTGCTGCATCACAGCGCCAGGGACCTGGGTTCAATTCCAACCTTGGGTGACTGTGTGGAGTTTGCACTTTCTTCACGAGTCTGCGTGGGTTTCCTCCAGGTGCTCGAATTTCCTCCCATGGTTACAAAGATGTGGATTGGCCATGCTAAATTGCCCCGGAGTGTCAAAAAATGTGCATGTTAGGTGGGGTTATGGGGTTGCAGGAATAGGACGGGAGCCTGGTAAGGGTGCTCTTTCAGAGGATTGGTGCACTCTCTAGGCCAAATGGCCCCCTTCTGCACTGTGGGGACTCTATTATGAGGAAGCAGAAAAAACAGGCTGAACATCCGCGGGCAAAAAAATGGAACAGGAGAATGGCATCACTACTAACTCAGTAAAATCATTGGGCGAAACCCAATGGGCGGGATTCTCCATCGGCCAACACACAAATCGGGAAATGCCATTGGGCGGAGAATCGGCCTTGATGCCGAAAACGTGCCGGGCGCCGGTTTCACGGCAAATCGCAATTCTACGGTGCCTCAACTGCGGCGTCAATGCATTCCACTCCACACGGACAGTAAACACCCTTCGCATAACATTAGCGGGCCTGACCTGGTATTCTCCCGGGCCTCCGTGATTCTCCACCTCCACGGGGGCGGGGGAGAGAATTCCCAGCGGCTTTTAAATCGTGGAACAGGGAGAGAGGGGAGTACAGAAAGTGTCCAACATCGCCATAATTTGCTGACAGTTGGGCCACTGGCCTGGGGGCTTCTGCTTGGGTGCCCGGGAGGGGGGGGTAGCGGGGAATGGCCAGGTGGGCTGTGGGGTGGACAGGCACAGAACACGATTGCTGTGGTCTGCAAGGGAACCATGCAGCAGCGCCTGCCACTGAGAGCTCAGGGCCACACGTCATATGGGTCATCCAATGACCCCTCCCCCCCCCCCCACCCCCCACCCCCAAGGCGTCTAGGTGTCCTCTGGCCCCCGCCGACCCAACAGCGGGACGGGCGTACGCCAGCGCAAGCAGTACCATCTTGTTGGATGGGATGAGTGTGTGTTTGGGGAGTGGACTATTACTATGCGGCTGTAGCTTGTCAACCTCTCCCCCTCGAGTGTCAATTCTGACCCCGGCGAATCCAAAACCGGTTTCCATTGGAATGAACCATGTTCCACGTTGCACCGGTGCTAGCCCATCAACAGTCGCTGAATCGGTCCAGGTGTGGCACCAGTTTTGCTGTCGTAGAAATCCACAAATCCTGCCACGCATCAACACTTAGGACTGAGAACCTTGTCAAATATTCCTGTGACCCCATCAGAAACCAAGGGAAGAACAGGCTAAAAGCAAACAAACATGACATGACAGCACCATGAATACCCTTCCACGTCACACTATTCCCAGCCAGAACAGGCACACTAACACACAAATCCTTCAGCTCCGGCAGCACCACAGGCTACAGCAGCCCAACAAGGCCGCCGTTTTTGTATATCAGACCTAACCGCACCAATGCAAAAACCAAGAACAGATACATCATGCCCAACACTCCAAAGAAAGATCACAACCCTAGCCCTGAGAGGAAATTACATACGTACTTCAAAACGTAATGCAACTCCCATCCTGACCCAGAACAACTAATGTCCTCATATAGTCAGAAAAAATAATAAATAGAGGACCAGCAGCATTAAGTCCAACTTATTCTCCGAACAAGTGGATAGCACTGTGGCTTCACAGCGCCAGAACCCCAGGTACGATTCCCGGCTGGGTCACTGTCTGTGCGGAGTCTGCACGTTCTCCCCATTTCTGCGTGGGTTTCCTCCGGGTGCTCCGGTTTCCTCCCACAGTCCAAAGATGTGCAGGTTAGGTGGATTGGCCATTATAAATTGCCCTTAGTGAATAAAAAGATTAGGAGGGTTCATTGGGTTACGGGGATAGGGTGGAAGTGAGGGCTTAAGTGGATCGGTGCAAACTCGATGGGCCGAATGGCCACCTTATGCATTGTATGTTCTATGTTCTTTACACTGTTGATTCCTCAGAGACCAAACATCTTGGCAGTCTTAATTATACACAGTGATGGAGTATCCACACCCGCTGAAATAGAAAATGACAAAAGGTCACAATCTTCTTCATGGTAAAATTCCTCATCTCCATCCTAAATTCGGGGTGGCACGGTAGCACAGTGGTAAGCACAGTTGCTTCACAGCACCAGGGTCTGCACGTTCTCCCTGTGTCTGCGTGGGTTTCCTCCCACTAGACCTGAATGATGTGCTATTAGGTATTCTGAATTTGCCCTCTGTTTACCCAAAAGAAAGTGCCGGAATGCGGTAACATGGGGCTGTCACAACTTCATTGCAGTTTGAATGTAAGCCTACTTGTGAGACAAATAAAGATTATTGTTATCGACCTTATCCTGAGACTGTGCACCTGTCATGGATTCCCCAGCCAGATGAAACAAACTGTCATTACCTACCCTGTCAAACCCCTCCAGAAAATTTGGTCCCAATTGACTTAGCCTCGCCCAAGTTGAGCCACTCAGCAGAAGAACCGATTGAAGGAATGTTCAATTAACTATAACAAAGAACTGGACTGCCATTAAAGCAAGTGTCTCCTTCCTTCGATTTGGAGACAAAACTGCGCCCAGCATTCCAACTGTGGTTTTACCAAAGCGCAACACAACTGTTGCAAGACTTTATTTTCTTGCACTCCATCCCCTTTTGCAATAAAGGCCTTCTGAATAGCTTGTTGTACCTACATGTTAATTTTCTTTTTTTTAATGAATACACCAAACATTTAAAAATGTCATCTTTTTAAAACAAATTATGCTTTTCTGTGCTTACTAGTGAAGTGAATAAACAGTCAACAACTGAAACAATAATCAATTTTTTGCTTTCCCTAATGCTGATTCACCTAGAAATTTAACGCATTTGCTAATTTCACCGAAGATTTTTAGCAACCTCAAATTTTGTTTCAAACCGGTTTGGCATTTGCACAGTGAATCTTTCTGCTTTATTCCTGAGTATATATATTCTGAAATAATGAGTCTACAAGCTGATTCATTTTCCTTCCATCCCTTGAAATTTATGTCAGAATTTGACAACAATATAGCACTTACATTTTAAAAAAATTTTCTCTTATCTCCCATTAGCAGTGATGACAAATAGATATTAGATCAAATGAGACCAGTGACAATGAAATAAATGAGGAAAAGTTATTTCAGGCATTAAGTGAACTCCTCATTTCCCCTCCAATTTAAAGCAGCAAGACACAAAGTGGGATAAACCAGTGTTTATTGATCAAGGAGATGGAAATTCATTTTCGGGTAATGGGAATACTTCTCTGTCTAAAGAGGCAGGATTGTCTTGCTATCTTTCCATTTATCTCTCCACATTATGAAAAAGGCATGATTGGCGTGTTTGCATGATTCAGTTGCATTGAGACCCTTCAATTTAATAAATGGCACAAAGGCTGATAACGATTCACAGAGCCTGCCCATCAGGTCAGCTGCTTCTGTTAGCAGGCTTTTCCAACAGTTCTTTTCATTGCTGAAGTATCTGCTTTGCACTGCACACATCCCTATCCAACCTGGATGTTCCCCAACTCATTGGGAGCAGTCCAGCAGCAGAGAGAACCATGGCAGTTCACAGTATAAGAGGAGGCCATTCAATCCGTTGAGCTAGTCGGCTCTTTGATGGAGAAACTCAAACAAGTCCACATTTCCCTGCTCTCCCACCATAGCTTCAGCATTTTTCAATGATTCAAAGATGCTGCATTCAACACTTCAACCACTGCCCACAACAAGGCACTTAATCTTCTGAACAAAAATATGGCCTCAGTCTGACTTACTATCTTCAAATTTGTGATGCATCATCATTGCTCCCCAGTCTGAGGAAATAAAGCCTCTGTAATTTTCAAAACCTTCCCCTTTGCCTCCTCTGCGGTGGTAGAAATAATCCCAGTATTTTCTCATGTTTTTGAAATCTCTTCATATCCATAGTTTATTATCCCCAGTGTAATGCTGGTCAGCAAACACTGGACACTCCCTGTGGATTTAAACATGCTGACTGTGATAGGCCACATAAAACTCTTCTCAAAACATGAATTGTAGGAAGATGGCATAGAATTCACACTAAGGCTCAAACCCTAATTCAGCAAGTCTGCAAAAACCATAACAGGAAAACATGTGAGGTAAAGAACTGACCTGAAGTTCAATTCATGGTCGATCTAATCTCATTTTGGGGGAGTTGGGTAACTTTGATGTCCATGAACTTACAAAGGGGAAAAAGGGACTACAACAGTGACAACTGGCCACCGCCTTCTCAAAGGCAACTGAGGATGGGCAATAGACATTGGCCTTGCCAGGAGGAAGCACATCCTATGAATGAATGAATAAAACAAAAATCTGTTCAAGGATCTGACCAAAGATCATAGACTCATAGAATTTAAAGTGCAAGAGGCCATTCATAAGAACTTGGAGCCATCTGGCCCCTCGAGTCTGCTCTGCCATTCAATGAGACCATGGCTGATCTTTTGTGGGCTCAGCTCCACTTTCCGGCCCGAACACCATAACCCTTAATCCCTTTATTCTTCAAAAAACTATGGGCGCGATTCTCCCAAAACGGGAGAAATCGTAAAGCTGCCGTAAAACCCGGGCGGGTTTTACGGCAGCGCGCCCCTTCCCGACCGGGGACCGATTCTGGTCCCCGGTCGGGGCTAGCAGCCCGACGCCGTAGGCTCCGGCAAGACGGGCTTAACGAAAATCGTTAAGCCCGCTTGCCGGAGTTAGCGCCGGCTGACGCGTCATATGACGTCAGCCGCGCATGCGCAGTTTGGAAGACTCCAACCCGCGCATGCGCGGGTGACGTCATCGCGTTTTTTGCGCGAAACCCGCGCATGCGCGGGCCGGGTTGCCCCTCAGCCGCCCCGCGAATGGATACTGCGGGGCGGCGGAAGGACAAGTAGTGCGCGGGCATCGGGCACGCTGCCCGCGATCGGTGCCCACCGATCGCGGGCCCATGGCACCCTTGGCACGGCCGTGGTACGGCCATGCCAATCGGTGCCATGGTTATAAAAAGCGAGTTTGTGACGCCGTTTTTACGAACGGCAAGACCAGGTGTGTTTGCCGTTCGTAAAAACGGCGGAAAGGGCTGGGACTTCGGCCCATCTAACAGCTGAGAATCGCTGCCGGCCGTAAAAAAACGGCGGAAGCGATTCGGGTCGGGACTTCGGCGGGGGGGTGGGAGAATAGCGGGAGGGCGGCAAAAATGTCGGGAAGGCCCTCCCGCTATTCTCCCACCCGTCGTGGGGGGCGGAGAATTTCGCCCTATCTACCTTTACCTTAAAAACATTTCATGAAGGAGCCTCAACTGCTTCACTGGGCAAGGAATTCCATAGATTCACAACCCTTTGGGTAAAGAAGTTCTTCCTGAGCTCAGTCCTAAATCTACTTCCCCTTACTTTGAGGCTATTGCCCTTAGTTCTGCTGTCACCCGCCAGTGGAAACAACCTGCCCGCATCTATCCTACCTATTCCCTTCATAATTTTATATGTTTCTATAAGATCCCCCCTCATCCTTCTAAATTCCAACGAGTACAGTCCCAGTCTACTCAACCTCTCCTCATAATCCAACCCCTTCAGCTCTGGGATTAACCTAGTCAATCTCCCCTACACACCCTCCAACGCCAGTACATCCTTTCTCAGATAAGGAAATCAAAACTGAACACAATACTCCAGGTGTGGCCTCACTAACACCTTATACAGTTGCCGCATCATCTCCCTAGTCTTCAACTCCATCCCTCTAGCAATGAAGGACAAAATTCCATTTGCCTTCTTAATCACCTGTTGCACCTGTAAACCAACTTTTTGCGACTCATGCACTAGCACACCCAAGTCTCTCTGAACAGCGGCATGCTTTAATATTTTATCATTTAAATAACAATCCCTTTTGCTGTTAACCCTACCAAAATGGGTAACCTCACATTTGTCAACATTGTATTCCATCTGCCAGACCTTAGCCCATTCACGTAACCTATCCAAATCCCTCTGCAGCCTTCCGGTATCCTCTGACCTTTTTCCTTTACCACTCATCTTCGTGTAGTCTGCAAACTTGGATACATTGCACTTGGTCCCCAACTTCCAATTATCTATGGAAATTGTAAACAATTGTAGGCCCAACACTGATCCCTGAGGGACACCATTAGCTACTGATTGCCAACCAGAGAAACACCCATTAATCCCCACTCTTTGCTTTCTATTAATTAACCAATCCTCTGTCCATGCTCATGCATCTTCATCTTATGCAGCAGCCTTTTGTGTGGCACCTTGTCAAAAGCTTTCTGGAAATCCAGATATACCGCATCCATTGGCTCCTCGTTATCTATCGCACTGGTAATGTCCTCAAAAAATTCCACTAAATTAGTTAGGCACAACCTGCCCTTTATGAACCCATGCTGCGTCTGCCCAATGGGACAATTTCCGTCCAGATGTCTGGCCAATTTCCATCCAATTTCAGCCCACCGAGTCTACACCGGCCCTTGGAAAGAGCACCAAATGCCTCCATCCTCTCCCCATAACCCAACCTAACCTTTTTTGGACACAAAGGGCAATTTATCATAGCCAATCCACCCAACCTGCACATCTTTGGACTGTGGGAGGAAACCGGAGCACCCGGAGGAAACTCATGCAGACATGGGGAGAAGGTGGAGACTCACCACAAACAGTAATCCAAGCTGGGAATCGAATCTGGGACCCTGGAGCTGTGAAGCTACTGTGCTAAGCACTGTGCTACCATGGTGCCCTTAAGATGTGTAGGTTATGGGATCGGGTGGGGATTGGGCACAGGTAGGGAGCTCTTTCAGAGGGATGGTGCAGACCCAATGGCCTCCTTCTGCACTGTATGTATTCCAGGATTTTGCTTCCACAATAATCCCTGCACTTCAATGTAATTAATTGTATTTGAAGCATCTTCAGATGTTTCAATGTGATAAACATGTTTCATAAATGAATGGATTATTTTTTTAATCCCCTCAGTATGTTGAGGTCAAGCTGGGTAGTTCCTTGTTAGCTGAGTAATTCAAGCTGGTAACACGCACCAAGAGGTCTCAAATCAAATTCCCGGTGAGTTGGCTAATCTGAAGCAGGTCAGCAGCTCGAGTGTTACAACTGTCCTCAGCACATTCCTGTCTCCAAACAATTCCTGACAGAGAAGACAAATGAGAGAATGTCAGATAAGGGGAGGATTAGGCCTGACTGTGCTGCCCTCAGCAGTCAAATAGCCAGCTGGCACTGCCTTGATCCACATCAATAGCAATGCACCTGCATGCAGCTGATACTCAGAACGCAATATCCATTGCAAAAGCAGGGTAAGACTCAAAGGCATCGGAGGAAATTTTAACTGTTTAATTTTTCACAAAATTTCATTCATACAGTTCCTGCATAAATAATTTGATTTCTTCAGCTGCATGTAACATGTATAACAGAAAATAGAGAAAAGATACCAATACTAATTATTCAAAGTTTAAGCTATTAGAAATCAAACCCCTGTTTAGTGCATCCTGCCAAACCTATTATAAATGGCACCATATTGTTGACAGATATATGGAGCTTTTAATAGGTGATACCTATTGTCATGACACTGAAGCAACGAATCAGTGTGCAGCAGAAAATCAGAACACTGAAAACTGTCCAATCACAGATTGCAAGCACTCAAGCTGTGGGTTGGCTCCATGCTTCCGTTATGCTTTCTCTGATGGTCTAGATTATTTCCTCGATTGATGCCTCCCAAATGGCTGGGCTGAAGCCAGCTCATTACAGAAAGGTTCGAATAATTCAAACTGCAGCCTAGCATGACTGGTACACAGCAATGGTGCAGAATCACCAAAATAATTTCATCTTTTAACAGATGAATGAAGCAATCGCTGCTCATGGAAAGGCAAAGCTGCTGTTGCTTTCACCAGCCTGCAGCCAATCTTTCAATAATAAACCTCTGTCCTATTGGAAAAACAGGAGATGGGATACTTCTATTGTTTGTGCTTGTTTAGACAATGGAAAGGTTTTTTTTTCATTAGCAATTCCCCACGATTAACAAATCAAATCTTTAAACATCCTGGTTGAAAGCAATCAGTGCTCAACTTTGATACACCCCGTTATTTTTTTGTAAGGGTAAACTACATGGCCCCAAAGTCACTTCCATTTCCTGGTCAATGTTCCCCAGTCAAGGTCACCTTGGCCAGTCAGAAGAAAAATTTGTAAATGGCAGAAGTGTGGAGGAGGAACAAATGCTGTAAATGCTTAACAGCAATGTTCCGTCTAAACTGTGTCAGTTGTGCAGCCATACGCTAATCCAAAATGTGTTGCAGAGTGCAATAAAACAGGTTGCACACAACCCAACACTCCGTTCCGATTACCCACAAGCATAGCCAGGCAGTGACCTGACATATAATGCGCAGTGTAATAAACAGCCCATTCCATACAAAAAAGGTTTAGAGGGAACACAGCTTCACAGTGTGAGAAAAGGTCCAGTGGCAGGCTTTTTTTTGGGGTTTGGCCCCTCCACATTTCCAGTCAGAAATTAACCCATCTTTTCTGTATCATGTGCGATGGAGCCACCATGTGCCACATTTGCTGCTGTTTACATGGAGGCTTAATATGGTCCCACTAGGGCAACACGGTGGCACAGTGGTTAGCACTGCTGCCTCATGATGCCAAAGTCCCATATTCGATCCCGGCTCTGGGTCACTGCCCATGTGGAGTTTGCACATTCACCCCGTGTTTGCATGGGTTTCGCCCCCACAACCTAAAGATGTGCAGGTTAGGTGGATTGGCCATGCTAAATTGCCCATTAATTGGAAAAAATGAATTGGGTACTGTAAATTTATAATAAAAGAAAATATGGTCCCATTGACAAGAGTTTCGGAATTTATTTTCTCCTCTGCAAACACGCGTCAAATATGCTATACATACGACTGTAATTGTATTGGGGCGGGGTGGGGGGACATTTAATCTCCATCCTGGCAGCAGGGCCCCCCTGCCCGATGAACTCAATTCTATCCTCGGTAAGGGCAGCACGGTGGCCTAGTGGTTAGCACAACCGCCTCACGGCGCTGAGGTCCCAGGTTCGATCCCGGCTCTGGGTCACTGTCCGTGTGGAGTTTGCACGTTCTCCCCGTGTCTGCGTGGGTTTCGCCCCCACAACCCAAAATGTGCAGAGTAGGTGGATTGGCCACGCTAAATTGCCCCTTAATTGGAAAAAATAATTGGCTAATCTGAATTTATAAAAAAAAAAAAAAAAAAAAAATTCTATCCTCGGTTCGAGCAGGAAACCATCGTCAACTGCCCCAGCAGCCTCGGACACACCCATACCCACCGTCACAGCTTCCCAAGTCAGATTGGCCTTCTTGAAAGTGAACACCCGGAAAACAACGGATCCGAACGGGAGTCCCTGGTCGTGCACTCGGATCCTGCATAGACAAACTGACGGGTGTGTTCGCGAACATCTTCAACCTGTCCCTACTCCGTTCCAAGGTTCCTTCCTGCTACAAGAAAGCCACCTACATAACGGAGCCAAAGAACAACCAGGCAATGTGCCTCAATGATTACCGTCTGGTGGCCTTCCATTCTATCATTATGAAGTGCTTTGAGAGATTGGACCTGAGACACATCAACTCCATATGCCCAGAATGCCTTGATCCACTGCAATTCGCATACCGCCACAACTGGTCCACAGCAGGTGCCATCTCCTTGGCCTGACATTCATCCCTGGAGCATCTCAACAAGGACTTTTACATCAGACTCATATTCATTGACGACCTCTCCACCTTCAATACCATAATCCTAGCCAAGCTCATATCAAAACTCTATAAAGAAGAGTAAGATAGAGTATGAGAGTAAACTTGCTCAGAATATAAAAACAGACAGTAAAAGTTTTTACAAATATATAAGACAAAAAAGAGTGGCTAAGGTAAATATTGGTCCTTTAGAGGATGAGAAGGGAGTTTTAATAATGGGAAATGAGGAAATGGCTGAGGAACTGAACAGGTTTTTTGGGTCGGTCTTAGAACATAGAACATAGAACATAGAACAGTACAGCACAGAACAGGCCCTTCGGCCCTTGATGTTGTGCCGAGCAATGATCACCCTACTTAAACCCACGTAACCCATATCCCAACAATCCCCCCATTAACCTTACACTACAGGCAATTTAGCATGGCCAATCCACCTAACCCGCACATCTTTGGACTGTGGGAGGAAACCGGAGCACCCGGAGGAAACCCACGCACACACAGGGAGGACGTGCAGACTCCACACAGACAGTGACCCAGCCGGGAATCGAACCTGGGATCCTGGAGCTGTGAAGCATTGATGCTAACCACCATGCTACCGTGAGGCCCCAAGTGGGGCTTCACAGTGGAAGACACAAATAACATGCCAGTGACTGATAGAAATGAGGCTATGACAGGTGAGGACCTTGAGACGATTGTTATCACTAAGGAGGGAGTGATGGGCAAGCTAATGGGGCTAAAGGTAGACAAGTCTCCTGGCCCTGATGGAATGCATCCCAGAGTGCTAAAAGAGATGGCTAGGGAAATTGCAGATGCACTAGTGATAATTTACCGAAATTCACTAGACTCTGGGGTGGTCCCGGTGGATTGGAAATTAGCAAACGTGACGCCACTGTTTAAAAAAGGAGGTAGGCAGAAAGCAGGAAATTATAGGCCAGTGAGTTTAACTTCGGTAATAGGGAAGATGCTGGAATCTATCATCAAGGAAGAAATTGCGAGGCATCTGGATAGAAATTGTCCCATTGGGCAGACGCAGCATGGGTTCGTAAAAGGCAGGTCGTGCCTAACTAATTTAGTGGAATTTTTTGAGGACATTACCAGTGCAGTAGATAACGGGGAGCCGATGGATGTGGTATATCTGGATTTCCAGAAAGCCTTTGACAAGGTGCCACACAAAAGGTTGCTGCATAAGATAAAGATGCATGGCATTAAGGGTAAAGTAGTAGCATGGATAGAGGATTGGTTAATTAATAGAAAGCAAAGAGTTGAGATAAATGGGTGTTTCTCTGGTTGGCAATCAGTAGCTAGTGGTGTCCCTCAGGGATCCGTGTTGGGCCCACAATTGTTCACAATTTACATTGATGATTTGGAGTTGGGGACCAAGGGCAATGTGTCCAAGTTTGCAGATGACACTAAGATGAGTGGTAAAGCGAAAAGTGCAGAGGATACTGGAAGTCTGCAGAGGGATTTGGATAGGTTAAGTGAATGGGCTCGGGTCTGGCAGATGGAATACAATGTTGACAAATGTGAGGTTATCCATTTTGGTAGGAATAACAGCAAACGGGATTATTATTTAAACGATAAAATATTAAAGCATGCCGCTGTTCAGAGAGACTTGGGTGTGCTAGTGCATGAGTCACAGAAGGTTGGTTTACAAGTGCAACAGGTGATTAAGAAGGCAAATGGAATTTTGTCCTTCATTGCTAGAGGGATGGAGTTTAAGACTAGGGAGGTTATGTTGCAATTGTATAAGGTGTTAGTGCGGCCACACCTGGAGTATTGTGTTCAGTTTTGGTCTCCTTACTTGAGAAAGGACGTACTGGCGCTGGAGGGTGTGCAGAGGAGATTCACTAGGTTAATCCCAGAGCTGAAGGGGTTGGATTATGAGGAGAGGTTGAGTAGACTGGGACTGTACTCGTTGGAATTTAGAAGGATGAGGGGTGATCTTATAGAAACATTTAAAATTATGAAGGGAATAGATAGGATAGATGCGGGCAGGTTGTTTCCACTGGCGGGTGACAGCAGAACTAGGGGGCATAGCCTCAAAATAAGGGGAAGTAGATTTAGAACTGAGTTTAGGAGGAACTTCTTCACCCAAAGGGTTGTGAATCTATGGAATTCCTTGCCCAGTGAAGCAGTTGAGGCTCCTTCATTACATGTTTTTAAGGTAAAGATAGATAGTTTTTTGAAGAATAAAGGGATTAAGGGTTATGGTGTTCGGGCCGGAAAGTGGAGCTGAGTCCACAAAAGATCAGCCATGATCTCATTGAATGGCGGAGCAGGCTCGAGGGGCCAGATGGCCTACTCCTGCTCCTAGTTCTTATGTTCTTATGTAAAACGGCAAAACCTAGGACTTGGCTCCTCACTCTGCAACTGAATCCTCAACTTCCTAACCCATAGACCACAATCAGTAAGGATAAACAACAATACCTCCTCCACGATAGTCCTCAATACTGGGGTCCCGCAAGTCTTGGTACTTAGCCCCCTACTATACTCCCTATACACACACGACTGTGTGGCAAAATTTGGCTCCATCTACAAGTTTGCTGATGACACAACCGTAGTGGGTCGGACCTCGAACAGCGATGAGTCAGAATACAGGAGAGAGATAAAGAACCTGGTGGCGTGGTGTAACAACAGTAATCTCTTCCACAACATTAAAAAAATGGAGCTGGTCATTGACTTCAGGAAGCAAAGTATCGTACGCTTCCCTGTCTGCATCAATGGTGCTGAGGTGGAGATGTTGACAGCTTCAAATTCCTAGGTGTACACATCACCAACAATCTGTCCTGGTCCCCCCCCATGTCGACGCTACCACCAAGAAAGCACAACAGTGCCTATACTTCCTCAGGAAACTAAGGAAATGTGGCATTCCCACATTGACTCTTACCAATTTTTACAGGTGTAACATAGAAAGCATCCTATCTGGCTGAATTATAGCAACACCTCGGCCCAAGACTAAGAAACTACAGAAAGTCGAGTCGTGAACAGAAAATCCATCACGCAAACCCACCTCCCATCCATTGACTCTGTCTGCACCTCCCCATGCCTGAGGAACATGGGCAGCATAATCAAAGACCCCTCCCTCCCAGGTAATTCACTCTTCTAACCTCTACCATCAGATAAAAGAAACAAAAGTTTGAGAACACACACAAAAAGATTCAAAACAGCTTCTTCCCCGCTGTTACCAGAGTTCTGAATTACCCTCTGATGGACTGAACTGGTCTCTTCACACATTTCACCCACTGAGTAGTACTACACACCGCATGCTCACCCAATGCCTATATATTTACAATGTGTATTTATGCATGTCTGATGTTTTTTAATGTATGGAACGATCTGTATGGACAATACAATACTTGGTACACGTGACAATAAATCAAATTCAAAATTACTGAGCTAAAATAACTGAATTCCTTCTCAGTCATTCATCTTTCCTCTAGCTAAAGGGTTCCACAATCATTGACTTCTCATCAAAGTCACACCCTACTGTATTCATTACAAAAGCACACATCAGTAGTTTATTACCACAAGGTGGTACTGAATCAGATAGCCCAGTAGGTTCCAGGTTTTAAACTAGGCCAGTGTTTTTCACATTTTTTTTGCCCGGGACCTATTATTACCAACCGGCCCACTATCGTGACCCGCACCACCTGAACTCCACAACCCACCATTTTTGCTTCTTCAATGTGACAGGTGAGCCTGCTTGGTCCTCACAATCTCACTTGCTTTGTCATCGAATGTTACATTTCTGCTAAGGACTTCAGCTGATGATATAAGCTTTTACCTCATCCGTTGAAAAACAAATCAAGAGATTTGTCCTCAAACTCGCCATGCCTTTCAATTTTTCTGCATCTATCACACGTGGGCCTTGCATTCAGATTTGCATTGGCAGAATTAATAAACCCATACCTCACAAAACTTCTTTGTTCGGCTTGGATCCTGATTTCAGCTTCTTCTTAATGGGCTGTTCACCAGAGGTTCTGGAGTTTACACCAGCACTGCTGGGAGCTACAAAATGGAGGAATCTGTCTCGCGCCCAGAGCATGTATGCACGGGGCACGTGACTTACTTCCTGCTGCTGCTTCTGAAGAGAAGACTCCATTGATTTTCAAAAAGAATCTACTCCTGGATCAGCACGCTGACGTCAGGAGGGGGCAGCCTGCTTCTCTGGGCTCCGGGCCTGCGCACTGCTGACGGGGCACCCTTGCTAGCATGTCCCAAGGGCCTGCATGCGCGGGGCGGCTGGCATTCTGAAAGCCGGTCGCAGCAGCATTTTTTTTTTAAAATGGGTGACTGCCTGTGTGGAGTTTGCACATTCTCCCAGTGTCTGCATGGGTCTCCACTGGATGCTCCGATTTCCTCCCACAATCCAAAGATGTGCAGGGTAGATGGATTGGCCATGCTAAATTGCCCTTACAGAAAATTATATTAAACATTTTCCCTGTTGTTCACTCTAAAATCAAAGAACAATGGCTATAATATGCAAGTTTCTTCATAACACAGCGATGTCAGCCAAAACCAGATCATAACAGCAACATGCAGCTCAACCAGAACTTGGGATTTTCAGCTATGAACAGCATAACAGTGTTCCATTGAGTTCATAGCTTCTTTTATTTAACAGAGAAAGTGGCAAGCAATTCATATGATAATGTTAGGGAATAGGGCCGAGGTAGGGTGTCTTTTGAAGGGTCGGTGCAGACTCGATGGGCCAAATGGCCTACTTCTGCACTGTGGGGATTCTATGAAAACTGGTATTGTGATCCCTTGTCTGTTGGAGAAAGTGTCCAGTTTTCATTTCTGTTATACTCAGTACACAACTCCAGTTTTACACCTCTGCATCAATTCGAAAATCTTCCCGTTGCTATCAGTTATGTCATTCAACAAGTCACTTTTGTGCCAAGGTCACACCTGGATGTCAACGAGAAGATGTCACCCATAATTGTCAATTGCAAACAGTGGATAGTATTAATCTTATTTTTTATTGAAAAAGGGTCATTCAGTGAAGGCTGCCGGTGGAGAGAATGGAACATTTTGACATCAACTTCAAGACGAGTGTTTTGATCTGCCAACATGGAATAGAAACCCTTTCGTTTATATATTTAACATAGTTATCCTTCTTACTATTTCTTATTTTAAACTTAAATTTTCTGCTGAACGGAGACAATTAAGATGGTTGACCCTCTGTCTGGAAATGGTCCCGAGCCATCTCCAGAACAAAATAATTATCTTCTCAGTTTCAGAATGTTACACCTCATGTCGAAGGAGCTTTTTAACAGACCACCTATGAACTTAACAGACCAGTTTCAAAAAAAGCTACAGGAATGCCATTTGCATTTGATAAGCCACCCTTGCTAACATGTCCCATGGGCCTGTTGAGACAATCGCTTTCCAAACACCAGACACAAAACATGAGTGGAACCTCTTTTAACCCAACGTGGCTGAAACATTATCGGTGCTGAAAACAAAGCCAAATGCCAGATGCCGGATCAACATACTTGTTCAAGTCATTGTGGAGAAGTAAAGCCACGTGACCCAAGACTCTGACATTTTCAATAATTTATTATTACAGTTCCCAGCTGTGCAGCCAATGAACTGTTTAGTATTCAACTGGCAGGCCACATAGAAGCAAGCTCTGTCCAGACTGGACCACTGGTCTATCTAACCTGACTCAATAAGATTTTGTATCATCACTTGCACAACTGATGCCATCACTGCATGCTTACTTCATCTTATAGCATAAACGCCACCTGGAAAAGCAAATCTTACAGCACAGGTCTTCAGCCAAATGACCATCGAATGCATACATGAAAGACTTCCTCATTCAACTCTGACTTTGAGACTCTGGAACTCACGTGACCCAAGATTCACTTTTTTCTGTGGTCCCTGTACCACGAACCTCCTTATTCCGTCTCCCTTTTCCTGTGTGAATATAAGAAATTGTGAACATTCCTTTCTGTGAGTTTTGAACGCGTACAATACATTAATCTACCAAATTAATCCTAACTCAAATTTGCTGTCAGATCATCAGTAAAATTGGATCACACAAAAACCACAAGGGGTTGGGTAAATACGCACCACATATTCTTAAAAAACAAACCAATTCATAACATCTTCTGCAAACAGATGAAAAATGAAATGAAAATCGCTTATTGTCACGAGTAGGCTTCAACGAAGTTACTGTGAAAAGCCCCTAGTCGCCACATTCCGGCGCCTGTCCGGGGAGGCTGGTACGGGAATCGAACCGTGCTGCTGGCCTGCTTGGTCTGCTTTAAAAGCCAGCGATTTAGCAGAGTGTGCTAAACCAGCCCCTAAAATGAAAATCGCTTATTGTCACGAGTAAGCTTCAAATGAAGTTACTGTGAAAAGCCCCTAGTTGCCACATTCCGGCGCATGTTCGGGGAGGCTGTTATGGGAATCGAACCGTGCTGCTGGCTTGCCCTGGTCTGCTTTCAAAGCCAGCGATTTAGCCCAGTGAACTAAACAGCCCCTGCTCAATGGTAAATGGTAAAAGGAAAGCAGTGCTGTCTCAACTGACCCCTTCCTATCTGTAACGTGTCAGGAAAACAGAGTTTGTTTTCAGGGATCTATATTTGTATTGTTAAGTAGTAGAATTAAGGTAAGATTTAAGTGGGCTTAATTTAGTGGTTCTGTATTAGATCCTTTATTTTTCTTGTACGGGCAGCAGGGTATCACAGCGGTCAGCACTGTTACTTCACACATGGGCTGGTTTCGCACAGTGAGCTAAGACAGCTGGCTTGTAATGCAGAACAAGACCAGCGGCGCGGGTTCAATTCACGTTCCAGCCTAGCCGAACAGGCACCGGAATGTGGCGACTCGGGGCTTTTCACAGTAACTTCATTGAAGCCAACTTGTGACAATAAGCGATTATTATTATTATTATTCACAGCTCTAGGATCCCAGGTTCGATTCCAGGCTTGGGTCCCTATCTGTCCTGAGTCTGCACGTTCTCCCCATGTCAGCGTAGGTTTCCTCCAGTTTCCTCCCACAGTTGAAACATGTGCAGGTTAAGTGGACTGGCATGCTAAATTACCCTTAGTGTTCAAAAAGGTTAGGTGGGGTTACTGGAATAAATTGGAAGTGTGGGCTTAAATGGGGTGCTCTTTCCAAGGGCCACTGCGGACTTGGTGGGCCGAATGGCCTCCTTCTGCACTGTAAATTCTATGATTCTGATGAAATTATTGTCAGAGTTCAGTTTGCGATTTTAAATTTAAGGAAGGAATATTTTTAATTTATTTTTCCAATATATTTTTAAAAGAACTGAAATATCTATTGGACAAGAAATCAAAATTTTGCCCAATCCATGGTGAGTAACTAAGCTGAACTAGATTGGACTTTTGCCAAAGAAACAGATACATTCCAAACTAAAAATAAATCAGCACTTTAAATAGATAATTGTAGTTAATTCCCAGAAGTGAAAAGCAGCGAAGGTGACTGACAAACATTTAAGATCCTTGACAGAAAACATGGACCATATTGATGCAAGTAACATTCTCATTTCCGCCAAAATGATGCAGCCAACTTTAACAGTGCTCCATTCATCAAACATGAATAGATGTTTAAAATCTAAATGTGAGCAGTGATTTCCACCATACATATACAAGTAGAAAGAAAATACAATAAAAGTCCAATCGGATTTGTTTCTTCAGCTTGCCGAGTGCCCTTAATCCTGTTTGGTGAAAATATTCTCATCCACATTTTGTGCAGTCTTTCAGAACTCCACGATATTTTAGTATTTCATGTTCCCTTTTTGGAAACCAGGCAGTTGGAAAGCTACAGCATGCGACAACTGACTCTTTATCTTCCATCTCAAGCTTTGGCAGAGGGCCTGGCCTTCGCTTCACATGACAAGCTGCGACAAGGCATTATGTCGTATTCATAGAAACTGGTTTTCAGGCCAACAAGTCCATTCTGATGTTCATGCTCCTCATGAGCCTTCTTCCAGCATCCTTTATCTGACCACATCAACACATTCTTGTGTTCCTTTTTCCCTCATGCGCTGACCGAGTTTCCCCTTAAATACATCTATGCTGATCACTTTCACCACACTGGTCGTCACTTTAACATTCTAATCAGTCTTTAGCTAAAAAAGTTTCGCCTGAAATCTCGATAGGGTTTATTACTAACTTATATTTAACATGTTCAAACTGTCAGCCAACTCAGCTTATGGTAAGTTTAGAGCAGCATTATTGGTTATTTGGTCTGTGTGACTCAGCTCCTTAACTGGATAAACTCAAAATCATTGATGAAGACAATATGGACTTCAGAGAAGAAAATGGTGTTCACAAAAAATGGACTGTTTTCTGGAACCCAAATTCAAGTGTAGTCAATACCATAAGACATAGGAGCAGGATTAGGCCATTCAGCCCATCCAGTCTGCTCCGCCATTCAATCACGGCTGATGTGTTTCTCATCCCCATTCTCCTGCCCTCTTCCCAAAACCCCTGATCCCCTTATTAATCAAGAATCTATCCATTCTTGGGCAGCACAGTGGCGCAGTGGTTGGCATTGCTGCCTCACGCCGCTGAGGTCCCAGGTTCGATCCCGGCTCTGGGTCACTGTCCGTGTGGAGTTTGCACATTCTCCCTGTGTTTGCATGGATCTGACCCCCACAACCCAAAGATGTGCAGGGTAGGTGGATTGGCCAGGCTAAATTGCCCCTTAATTGGAAAAAATGAATTGGGCACTCTAAATTCTTTTTTTAATCTATCTTTCTCTGTCTTAAAGGCACTCAGTGATTTGGACTCCACGGCCTTCTGATGCAATGAGTCCTCAGATGCACCACCCTCCAGCTGAAAACAATTCCTCTTCATCTCAGTTCCAAAGGATCATCCATTCAGTCTGAGCCTGTGCACTCGGGTTCTAGTTTGTCCTACTGGTGGAAACATCCTCTCCATGTCCACTCTATCCAGGCCTCTCAGAATCCTGCAACTTTCAATCAGATCCCCGCTCATCCTTCTAAACTTCATCGAGTACAGATCCAGAGTCCTCAACTGCTCCTATCACAAGGCCTTCATTCCAGGGATCATTCTTGTAAACCTCCTCTAGACGCTTTCCAAGGCTAGAACATCGTTCCTTCGATACAGGGCCCAAAACTGCTCACAATATTGCCAATGGGGTCTGACCAGGGCCTTATACAGCCTCAACAGCACTTCGCTGCTCTTGTATTCAACCCCTCTTGAAATGAATGCTAACATTGTATTTGCCTTCCGAACTGCCAACAGAACCAACATGTTTTAACCTGAAGAGAATCTTGAACTAGGACTCCCTTGTCCCTCTGTGCTTCTGATTTCCAAAGTCTTTTCCCATTTAGAAAATAGTCGATGCCTCCATTCTTTGTACCAAAGTGCATAACCTCACACTTTTCCACATTGTATTCCATCTGTCACTTCTTCGCCCACTCTCCCAGCCTGTCCAGGTCCTTCTGCAGCCTCCCTGCTTCCTCAACACAACCTGTCCCTTGACATATCTTTGTATCATTTGCAAACTTATCAACGATGCCTGTAGTTCCTTCTTTCAGATCATTAATGTATAGCTATGGTCCCAACACTGACCCCTACAGAACACCACTGGTCACCAGTTACCATCCTGAAAATGACCCCTTTATCCCCACTCTCTGCCTTCTGCCAGTCAGCCAATCTTCTATCTATTTTTTGACAAAGATTCCTCGGACTCAAAATGTTTGCTCTTTTCTCTCCCTACAGATGCTGCCAGACTTGCTGAGATTTTCCAGCATTTAATCTTTCGTTTCAGATTCCAGCATCCGCAGTAATTTGTTTTTTATCCTCTCTCTATGCCAGTACCTTGTCCCTAACACCATGGATTCTTATCTTATTTAGCAGCCTCCTGTACGGCACCTTGTCAAAGGCCTTTTGGAAATCCTAATTGATCAAGTCCACTAGTTCTCCTTTGTCTAACTTCCTCGTTAATTCTAACAAATTTGTCAGGCATTGTGTCTCCTTGACAAATCCTTGGTGACTCAGTCCTATTTCAACATGAGCTTCTAAGTACTTCGCAATCTCATCCTTAATAATATTCTAAAATCTTATCAACAAAGTTGGGCTAACTAGCCTTTAATTTCCTGTTTTGTCCCTCCCTCCCTTCTGAAGCAGGCATGTTACATTAGCTATTTTCCAATTCTCTGCAACCCTCCTGCCTCCAGTAATTCCTGAAATTTCTGTTGTGCCTCCTGAATAACCCCCAACAACTCCTGCCACTACTGTTCAATTGTCTTCCCTGCTAGGCTCCTCTTCCAATCAATTCTGACCAGCACCTCTCTCATGTCTTTGAAGTTACCTTTATTCAATTGCAAAACCGTTTCATCTGATTCAGCTTCTTCCTCTCAAACTGCAGGATGAATTCTATCAAATTGTGGTCACTATCCCCTAAGAGTTCATTCACCTTAAGTTCCGAATCAAGTGTGCCTCATTACACATAACCAAATCCAGAATTGCCTGTTCCCGAGTGGGCTCCACCACAAGGTGCACCAAAAAAACATCTCGTAAACATTCCACAAATTCCTTTTCTTGCGATCCATTACCAACTTGATTTTCTCAAGTCCACCTGCATATTGAAGTCCCCCATGATTATTGTAATATATCTTTTCTTATATGCCTTTTCTATCTCCTGCTTTACTTTCAGCCCCACATCCTGACTACTGAGAGATTTTTTCCTTTATGATTTATCAACTCTACCCACACATTTCTATGCCTTCCGACCCTATATTGCTTCTTGCTGTCGATTTATGTTATAGATATAGATATAGAACAGTACAGCACAGAACAGGCCCTTCGGCCCTCGATGTTGTGCCAAGCAATTATCACCCCACTCAAACCCACGTATCCACCCTATACCCGTAACCCAACAACCCCCCCCCCCACCTTACTTTTTAGGACACTACGGGCAATTTAGCATGGCCAATCCACCTAACCCCGCACATCTTTGGACTGTGGGAGGAAACCGGAGCACCCGGAGGAAACCCACGCACACACGGGGAGGACGTGTAGACTCTGCACAGACAGTGACCCAGCCGGGAATCGAACCTGGGACCCTGGAGCTGTGAAGCATTTATGCTAACCACCATGCTACCGTGCTGCCCCTTGTTAACAAGTTAACTTGTTACTAACAACCCCATCCCCTCTGCCAGATGTCTGCCTGTCCTTTCGCTAGGATATATATATATTTAGATATATCCTTGGATGTTTCGATCCCAACCCTGATCCCCTTGCAGCCACATCTCAGTGATGCCTACAACATCGTGCCTGCCAATTTCAATGTGCGCAACAAGCTCATTTACCTTGTTTCATATACTGCACGCATTTAGGTACGACACCCTCAATCCTGCAAGGTTCCACCCTCAGTACCAAGATTAGCTGTAAGAGTGCTGTGCAAAAATGAGTTTCGGCAATACAATCCGAACGGTCCTTGCCGCAAAACACCCCCTAATTGATTACTAAACAGTGAAGAGGGGAATGTGTTACACTGGTACAGCAAGGATTGTTGTTGAGACAGTGAGCTGTGTACTTCAGCTGTGCCATACCTGACATGTGTTAAGATCCCAGTTGGCGTTACTATTGAAATACTGCCTCAGAAGATCGTAATGTTTACTTTTATTTCCAGAAAACGTGAAGGAAGAGTCACAGGACTGCCAATTAGTTTTTTATAACAAGGAATAAAAAATGTATTAAGCTGTATTATAATGCAATACTCCTTCACTCTCCTTTATCTTCACAAATGCACACATATTTCAAGGATATCACCCCACTGAAACCAAATGGCACATGCCAAAATCGATCCCTAGAATTCTCCTCAAATTCCCCCAAATAATTAGGGGCAGCAGGGTAGCATGTTGGTTAGCATAAATGCTTCACAGCTCCAGGGTCCCAGGTTTGATTCCCGGCTGGGTCACTGTCTGTGTGGAGTCTGCACGTCCTCCCCGTGTGTGCGTGGGTTTCCTCCGGGTGCTCCGGTTTCCTCCCACAGTCCAAAGATGTGCAGGTTAGGTGGATTGGCCGTGCTAAATTGCCCGTAGTGTCCTAATAAAAGTAAGGTTAAGGGGGGGTTGTTGGGTTATGGGTATAGGGTGGATACGTGGGTTTGAGTAGGGTGATCATGGCTCGGCACAACATTGAGGGCTGAAGGGCCTGTTCTGTGCTGTACTGTTCTATGTTCTATGTTCTAATTGTCACGCGTGTTTCCAAACTGCACTCACAAAAAAAACTTTAAAATCTTCTTTCAAACAATGCTTTCCATCAGCTGTTTTCATCAAGAATTCACTCAGATTTTCCAACTATCTTTTCAAACAAAGCTTCCTCTCCACTGATTTAATAAGAGTCTGCCTCCAAGTTATCCAATGCTTCTTTGGATAACAACACATGCAAAAACCTGTGTGTAACATGAATCTAACCAGAGAATCGTGCCAATGCATTTTCTTACATCTTTCCTAAAACATTATGGGCGAGATTCTCCCAAAACGGGAGAAATCGTAAAGCTGCCGTAAAACCCGGGCGGGTTTTACGGCAGCGCGCCCCTTCCCGACCGGGGACCGATTCTGGTCCCCGGTCGGGGCTAGCAGCCCGACGCCGTAGGCTCCGGCAAGACGGGCTTAACGAAAATCGTTAAGCCCGCTTGCTGGAGTTAGCGCCGGCTGACGCGTCATATGACGTCAGCCGCGCATGCGCAGTTTGGAAGACTCCAACCCGCGCATGCGCGGGTGACGTCATCGCGTTTTTGCGCGAAACCCGCGCATGCGCGGGCCGGGTTGCCCCTCAGCCGCCCCGCGAATGGATACTGCGGGGCGGCGGAAGGACAAGTAGTGCGCGGGCATCGGGCCCGCTGCCCGCGATCGGTGCCCACCGATCGCGGGCCCATGGCACCCTTGGCACGGCCGTGGTACTGCCGTGCCAATCGGTGCCATGGTTATAAAAAGCGAGTTTGTGACGCCGTTTTTACGAATGGCAAGACCAGGTGTGTTTGCCGTTCATAAAAACGGCGGAAAGGGCTGGGACTTCGGCCCATCTAACAGCTGAGAATCGCTGCCGGCCGTAAAAAAACGGCGGCAGCGATTCGGGTCGGGACTTCGGGGGGGGGGGGGGGGGAGAATAGCGGGAGGGCGGCAAAAATGTCGGGAAGGCCCTCCCGCTATTCTCCCACCCGTCTTGGGGGTCGGAGAATTTCGCCCTGAGATTGTCATTCGGTTGAAAATGCACACAAAAGATTTCAAGGTATCTCTTGATTAAAAGGCTGACAATTCCGTACAAAGCTGCATTTTTAGGTCTCCTTTGTTCACCTCCAACAGTTAATTCCTGTGTAATTGCACTTTAACCAAGTGAAATATTTGGATGGTTTGGACTTTTTGTGTTGGGGAGGGGCAGTGATAATTTTACATCTATTTTCACAAAGCTTAATTGGGAATTAGATCGGAAAAGGTAAAATAACTGGCAATGGGTAGAAGAGTCCTGAAAACAGAAGGGTAATCACATTTCAGTATTGACTTGCTCAGTTTCAGCCCAACTGAAGCATTCCATAGCTAAGCATAAGTTAGGTAAATTTTGATCAATTGCAGAACCAAAAGATGCCCATGTGTAGGTCTGAAAGTTCAAAGAGGTAAATGAACGAAGTTCTAGAACTCTTAATCACCGTTAATCGCACAACATTGCAGTTGCATCTTTGTCTCAGTAAATTGTTGACTTTGAAGTAAACGTACATTTACTGGGCAGCATGGTAGCATGGTGGTTAGCATAAATGCTTCACAGCTCCAGGGTCCCAGGTTCGATTCCCGGCTGGGTCCCTGTCTGTGTGGAGTCTGCACGTCCTCCCCCTGTGTGCGTGGGTTTCCTCCGGGTGCTCCGGTTTCCTCCCACAGTCCAAAGATGTGCGGGTTAGGTGGATTGGCCATGCTAAATTGCCCGTAGTGTCCTAATAAAAGTAAGGTTAAAGGGGGGGTTGTTGGGTTACGGGTATAGGGTGGATGTGTGGGTTTGAGTAGGGTGATCATGGCTCGGCACAACATTGAGGGCCGAAGGGCCTGTTCTGTGCTGTACTGTTCTATGTTCTATGTAAAGCTGCACAAGGCAGGTGCAATGTTCTAAAGTTATAGTGACCAAGTAAATTTCATTGTGCATTGTTGCTGCTAGAATAGAAAAGGAACGGCCCCCTCATGCTTCAACATAAGCATAGAAGTCATTCTTTTTTTTTATAAATAATTTTTATTGGAATTTTTACAAAATACAAAATATAAACATCTTAACTCTATTAACGTACAATCGCGGTAACACCCCATAAACAATGCCCCCCAGCTTCAAGAGCAACTTCAAACAAAAGGAAGAAACAAAAACAAAGAAAAAGAGAAAAGAAAAAAAAACAAACAAAGGAGAGAGATAGCACCCTCCACAAACCCTTGCATAGAAGTCATTCTTAACGGACAACTATGACAAACTAAAATGCAAGTGGTCTGTTTAAAGATCAATGAACTTGAAATCATAAATGCTTCAGGTTCTGTTGCCTCACGGCGCCGAGGACCCAGGTTCGATCCTAGCCCCGGGTTACTGCCATATGGAGTTTGCACATTCTCCCCATGTCTGCATGGGTCTCACCCTTACAACCCAAAGATGTGCAGGGGAGGTGGATTTGCCACGTTAAATTGCCCCTTAATTGGAAAAAAAAGAATTGGGTACTCTTAAATTTTGTTTTTAAATAAATGGTTCAAGTTCATCAGATTAAAGAAATAATTTGAATGAATAATAATAAAAATTAAAAATAATTAGATGAACCAATTTCAAACCTGACTTGCAAATTCAAAGAACAGCTTAGGAACAGGACCTTCGGCCCTCCAAGCCTGCGCCAACCATGTTGCCCAACTAACTTAAAACCCTCTGCAGTTCCGGGGTGCTTATCCCTCTATTCCCATCCTGTTCATATATTTGTCAGGTGGCCCTTGAATGTCACTATTGTATCTGCTTCCACCACTCCTCCAGCAATGAGTTCCAGGCACCCACTACCCTCTGTGTAAAAAAACTTCTGTCGCACATCTCCTCTAAACCGTGCCCCTCGCACCTTAAACCAATGTCCCCTAGTAATTGACTCTTCTATTCTGGGAAAAAGCTTCTGACTATCCACTCTGTCCATGCACCTCATAATTTTGTAGACTTCTATCAGGTCGCCTCTCAACGTCCATCATTTCAGTGAGAACAGATAGAGTTTATCCAACCTCTCCTAAAAGCTAATGCCCTCCATACCGGGCAACATCCTGGTAAACCACATCTTTACCCCCTTGAAAGCCTCCACATCCTTCTGGTGTGCGGCAACCAATATTGAACACGATATTCCATGTGTAGCCTAACTACGGTTCTATACAGCTGCACCATGGCTTGCCAATTTTTATACTCAATGCTCCGGCCGATGCAGTCAAGCATGCTGCATGCCTTCTTGACCTGCGCTGCCACTTTGTGACTTGTGGACCTGTACACCCAGATCCCTCTGCCTGTCAATATTTTTAAGTATTCTGCCATTTACTGTATATTTCCCAACCATGTTGGATCTTCCAAAATGCATTATCTCACATTTGTCCAGATTAAACTCCATCTGCCATCTCTCCCCCCCCCCCCCCCCCCCCCCCCAAGTCTCAAACCGATCTATATCCTGCTGTATCCTTTGACAGTCCTCATCACTATGGCAGGGCGGTAGCATTGTGGATAGCACAATCGCTTCACAGCTCCAGGGTCCCAGGTTCGATTCCGGCTTGGGTCACTGTCTGTGCGGAGTCTGCACATCCTCCCCGTGTCTGCGTGGGTTTCCTCCAGGTGCTCCGGTTTCCTCCCACAGTCCAAAGATGTGCAGGTTAGGTGGATTGGCCATGATAAATTGCCCTTAGTGTCCAAAATTGCCCTTAGTGTTGGGTGGGGTTACTGGGTTATGGGGATAGGGTGGAGGTGTTGACCTTGGGTAGGGTGCTGTTTCCAGGAGCCGGTGCAGACTCGATGGGCCGAATGGCCTCCTTCTGCACTGTAAATTCTATGAAAACTATCCGCAATTCCACCAACCTTTGTGTATATTCCTCCAAATCATTTATATATGCTACAAACAGCAACCATCCTCGGACTGACTCCTGTGGAACAACACTAGTCACAGCTCTCCATTCAGAAAAGCCCCTTACTGCTACCCTCGATCTTCTTTGGACAAGCCAGTTCTGTACCCATCTTGCCAGCTCACCTCTGATCCCTTGTGACTTCACCTTCTGTACCAGTCTGCCATGACATTGTCAAAGGCCTTGCAAAAGTCCATGTGGACAACAATCACTGCCCTACCGACATCAATCATCTTCGCCAGTTCCTCGAAAAAAATCAAGTTGGTGAGACCCCTTCACAAAACCATGCTGCCTCTCGCTAATATATTCACTTGTTTCCAAATGGGACTAAATCCTGTTTCAAAGAATCCTCTCCAATAATCCACCTACCACTGACGAAAGATTCACCGGCCTGTAATTTCCTGTATTGTCCTTGCTGCTCTTCTTAAACAAAGGAGAAAATAATTGAAATAAAAAAAGTCCAGTCACAGAAGGGATATACCTTCTCCCTGTGCGTTTCACAGACTTGAGCCATTTTAAAGCAGGCTAAAGCAGCTGCAGAGCACACTAATGATTAGGAGCACAAATGCTGAACTCCTGATTCGGTGTAAAGAGATTGAGCAACGCGGAAATATCAGAAGCTTCTCGATTTGCCATCTGCAGAAAAGGGACCTCAGGTGTCGGTAGTATCCTGGCAGTAACCTCAAAGTATATCAGGCAAATCCAGCAAACGCTTTCAAAGTAGATCCAATATAGATATTCAGGAAGACGTCTTCACAATCTGCCATATATGTGAGGAGAGGAAGATCAGGGAGATGAAGGATTTGTTTCTGGGTGGGCGGTTTGCGAGCCTGGAGGAGTTGAACAAGAAATTTGACTTGGCAGGGGAGGAGAGTTTCCAGTACATGCAGATGTGGAACTTTGCAGCTGGTAGCGCCTGCCTCCTCGTGGCTGGAGGAGGTGCTGTCAGTAGGGGGTGTTGAAGAGTGGGGTCTTCTCGGAGATTTCCTGGAGGAATTTGGAGGAGGATGAGGTGTCCATGGAGGGGATTAAGGCAAAGTGGAAGGAGGAGCTGGGTGTGGCGTTAGAGCAGGGATTGTGGTGTGAGGTGCTGCGGAGGGTGAAAGCTTCGACTTTGTGTGTGAGGCTGGGGCTAACACAGTTGAGTGGGTGTACAGGGTGCACCTGATGAAGTCAACGATGAGCCGGGAGAGGGTTTAAGAGGGTAGAACATATCTGTGAATGGCATGGGAGGGTTCCTGCTAATCAGGTATGTATGTTCTGGCCCTGTCCGAAGGTGGAAAGGTTTGGTGGGCAGTTTTCAATACCATTCTGGGGGTTTTGCACGTAGATGTGGAGCCTGGCCCCCTGGACGCCATATTCGGGGTATCAAACCGGCCGGAGTTGCAGACAGGTGCGGGGGCAGATGTCTCGGCCTTTGCCTCACTGATTGCTCGCAGGCAGGTCTTGTTGGTGCAAGGTCAGCTTATGCCTGTGTCTTGGCTTGACTTTTGGGACGGGGGGGTTTATTTTTGTTTGTCAATGTAGAAAATTGGAATAAAAATACTTTTCAAAAAAACCTGCCATATTTGTTGACAAGGTCCACTATGTTTTCCTTCCTCCCAAAGATGCAACATCGACTTCAACATCTCAGAGACCCTCGCTCAGAAGAGAATAACTTGGAGGAAGCTCCTGATTGATGGGGCACAATTCTTTGAGCACACCCTGCAACATGAGGAGACCCGGAAAAGGAGCCGGAGAAGGAATACCAGCGATCGAGGGTCCAAGGGCTGATCCCATCTCCCGGAAACACCTGTCAAGCGTGCAGTCAAAGATGCTCTCGGATCAGATTCATCAGTCATGCAAGGACCCACAGAACCCATGACCAGTAACAGAGATTCTTAGGTGGACAATCATACCCGTTAGCGAGTGGTCACCAAAAAAGATGCCACCTCTTACTATTCACCTGTCCTCAGGTAACTTGTCCCCCCTATGCCAGCTGATTTTGGCAGGATATCTGACTGTGAACCAAATCATACTTCAACTGTTAACTGTTCCCTGACACTGTCACCCTGACACTGTCCCCCTGACACTGTCCCCCTGACACTGTCCCCCTGACACTGTCCCCCTGACACTGTCCCCCTGACACTGTCCCTGACACTGTCCCTGACACTGTCCCCCTGACACTGTCCCCCTGACACTGTCCCCCTGACACTGTCCCCCTGACACTGTCGCTGACACTGTCCCCCTGACACTGTCACCCTGACACTGTCCCCTGACACTGTCCCCCTGACACTGTCCCCCTGACACTGTCCCCCTGACACTGTCCCCCTGACACTGTCCCCCTGACACTGTCCCCCTGACACTGTCCCCTGACACTGTCCCTGACACTGTCCCCTGACACTGTCCCCCTGACACTGTCCCCCTGACACTGTCCCCCTGACACTGGCCCCCTGACACTGTCCCCTGACACTGTCGCCTGACACTGTCCCCCTGACACTGTCCCCCTGACACTGTCCCCCTGACACTGTCCCTGACACTGTCCCCCTGACACTGTCCCCCTGACACTGTCCCCTGACACTGTCCCCTGACACTGTCCCCCTGACACTGTCCCCCTGACACTGTCCCCCTGACACTGTCCCCCTGACACTGTCCCCCTGACACTGTCCCCCTGACACTGTCCCCTGACACTGTCCCCCTGACACTGTCCCCCTGACACTGTCCCTGACACTGTCCCCCTGACACTGTCCCCCTGACACTGTCCCCCTGACACTGTCCCCCTGACACTGTCCCCCTGACACTGTCCCCCTGACACTGTCCCCCTGACACTGTCCCCCTGACACTGTCCCCCTGACACTGTCCCCTGACACTGTCACCCTGACACTGTCACCCTGACACTGTCACCCTGACACTGTCCCCCTGACACTGTCACCCTGACACTGTCCCCCTGAAACTGTCCCTGACACTGTCCCCCTGACACTGTCACCCTGACACTGTCCCCCTGACACTGTCACCCTGACACTGTCACCCTGACACTGTCCCCTGACACTGTCCCCCTGACACTGTCCCTGACACTGTCCCTGACACTGTCCCCCTGACACTGTCACCCTGACACTGTCCCCCTGACACTGTCCCCCTGACACTGTCCCCCTGACACTGTCCCCCTGACACTGTCCCCCTGACACTGTCCCCCTGACACTGTCCCTGACACTGTCCCCTGACACTGTCCCCCTGACACTGTCCCCCTGACACTGTCCCCCTGACACTGTCCCCCTGACACTGTCCCCTGACACTGTCCCCCTGACACTGTCCCCCTGACACTGTCCCTGACACTGTCCCCCTGACACTGTCCCCTGACACTGTCCCTGACACTGTCCCCCTGACACTGTCCCCCTGACACTGTCCCCCTGACACTGTCCCCCTGACACTGTCCCCCTGACACTGTCCCTGACACTGTCCCCCTGACACTGTCCCCTGACACTGTCCCTGACACTGTCCCCCTGACACTGTCCCCCTGACACTGTCCCCCTGACACTGTCCCTGACACTGTCCCCCTGACACTGTCCCCCTGACACTGTCCCCCTGACACTGTCCCCCTGACACTGTCCCCCTGACACTGTCCCCCTGACACTGTCCCCCTGACACTGTCCCCCTGACACTGTCCCCTGACACTGTCCCCCTGACACTGTCCCTGACACTATCCCTCTGACACTGTCCCTGACACTGTCCCCCTGACACTGTCCCCCTGACACTGTCCCCTGACACTGTCCCCCTGACACTGTCCCCCTGACACTGTCCCCCTGACACTGTCCCTGACACTGTCCCCTGACACTGTCCCCCTGACACTGTCCCCCTGACACTGTCCCCTGACACTGTCCCCCTGACACTGTCCCTGACACTGTCCCTCTGACACTGTCCCCTGACACTGTCCCCCTGACACTGTCCCTGACACTGTCCCCCTGACACTGTCCCCCTGACACTGTCCCCCTGACACTGTCCCCTGACACTGTCCCCCTGACACTGTCCCCTGACACTATCCCTCTGACACTGTCCCTGACACTATCCCTCTGACACTGTCCCCTGACACTGTCCCCCTGACACTGTCCCCCTGACACTGTCCCCTGACACTGTCCCCCTGACACTGTCCCTGACACTATCCCTCTGACACTGTCCCTGACACTGTCCCCCTGACACTGTCCCCCTGACACTGTCCCCTGACACTGTCCCCTGACACTGTCCCTGACACTGTCCCCTGACACTGTCCCCTGACACTGTCCCCCTGACACTGTCCCCCTGACACTGTCCCCCTGACACAGTCCCCCTGACACTGTCCCTGACACTGTCCCCCTGACACTGTCCCCCTGACACTGTCCCCCTGACACTGTCCCCCTGACACTGTCCCTGACACTGTCCCCCTGACACTGTCCCCCTGACACTGTCCCCATGACACTGTCCTGAAACTGTCCCCCTGACACTGTCCCCCTGACACTGTCCCCCTGACACTGTCCCCCTGACACTGTCCCCCTGATACTGTCCCCCTGACACTGTCCCCCTGACACTGTCCCCCTGACACTGTCCCCCTGACACTGTCCCCCTGACACTGTCCCCCTGACACTGTCCCCCTGACACGTCCCCCCTGACACTGTCCCTGACACTGTCTCCCTGACACTGTCCCCCTGACACTGTCCCCCTGATACTGTCCCCCCTGGACACTGTCCCTGTACTCGTCCCTGACACATGGTCCCCCTGACACTGTCCCCCTGACACTGTCCCCTGACACTGTCCCGACACTGTCCCCCTGACACTGTCCCCTGACACTGTCCCCTGACACTGTCCCTGACACTGTCCCCCTGACACTGTCCCCCTGACACTGGTCCCCCTGACACTGTCCCCCTGACACTGTCCCCCTGACACTGTCCCCCTGACACTGTCCCCTGACACTGTCCCCTGACACTGTCCCCCTTACACTGTCCCCCTGACACTGTCCCCATGACACTGTCCCTGACACTGTCCCCCTGACACTGTCCCCTGACACTGTCCCCTGACACTGTCCCCTGACACTGTCCCCCTGACACTGTCCCCCTGACACTGTCCCCCTGACACTGTCCCCTGACACTGTCCCTGACACTGTCCCCCTGACACTGTCCCTGACACTGTCCCCCTGACACTGTCCCCCTGACACTGTCCCTGACACTGTCCCCTGACACTGTCCCCCTGACACTGTCCCTGACACTGTCCCTGACACTGTCTCCCTGACACTGTCCCCCTGACACTGTCCCTCTGACACTGTCCCTGACACTGTCCCTGACACTGTCCCTAACACTGTCCCTGACACTGTCCCCCTGACACTGTCCCCCTGACACTGTCCCTGACACTGTCCCCCTGACACTGTACCCCTGACACTGTCCCCCTGACACTGTCCCCCTGACACTGTCCCTAACACTGTCCCTGACACTGTCCCCCTGACACTGTCCCCCTGACACTGTCCCTGACACTGTCCCCCTGACACTGTACCCCTGACACTGTCCCCCTGACACTGTCCCTGACCCTGCCCCCCTGACCCTGCCCCCCTGACACTGTCCCCCTGACACTGTCCCTGACCCTGCCCCCCTGACACTGTCCCTGACACTGTCCCCCTGACACTGTCCTGACACTGTCCCCCTGACACTGTCCCTGACACTGTCCCCTGACACTGTCCCTGACACTGTCCCCCTGACACTGTCCCTGACACTGTCCCCTGACACTGTCCCTGACACTGTCCCCTGACACTGTCCCCTGACACTGTCCCCTGACACTGTCCCTGACACGTCCCCTGACACGGTCCCCCTGACACTGTCCCTGACACTGTCCCTGACACTGTCCCTGACACTGTCCCCCTGACACTGTCCCTAACACCGTCCCTCTGACACTGTCCCCCTGACACTGTCCACCTGACACTGTCCCCCTGACACTGTCCCCTGACACTGTCCCCTGACACTGTCCCCTGACACTGTCCCCTGACACTGTCCCCCTGACACTGTCCCCTGACACTGTCCCCCTGACACTGTCCCCTGACACTGTCCCTCCTGACACTGTCCCCCTGACACTGTCCCCTGACACTGTCCCCTGACACTGTCCCCTGACACTGTCCCCTGACACTGTCCCTGACACTGTCTCCTGACACTGTCCCCCTGACACTGTCCCTGACACTGTCCCCCTGACACTGTCCCATGACACTGTCCCCTGACACTGTCCCCTGACACTGTCCCCCTGACACTGTCCCTGACACCGTCCCTGACACTGTCCTCCTGACACTGTCCCCCTGACACTGTCCCCCCTGACACTGTCCCCCTGACACTGTCCCCTGACACTGTCCCCCTGACACTATCCCCCTGACACTGTCCCCCTAACACTGTCCCCTGACACTGTCCCCCTGACCACTGTCTCCCTGACACTGTCCCCCTGACACTGTCCCCCTGACACTGTCCCTGACACTGTCCCCCTGACACTGTCCCCCTGACACTGTCCCCTGACACTGTCCCCCTGACACTGTCCCCCTGACACTGTCCCCCTGACACTGTCCCCCTGACACTGTCCCCCTGACACTGTCCCCTGACACTGTCCCCCTGACACTGTCCCTGACACTGTCCCCCTGACACTGTCTCCCTGACACTGTCTCCCTGACACTGTCCCCTGACACTGTCCCCCCTGACACTGTCCCCCTGACACTGTCCCTGACACTGTCCCCCTGACACTGTCCCTGACACTGTCCCTGACACTGTCCCCCTGACACTGTCCCCCTGACACTGTCCCCCTGACTACTGTCCCTGACACTGTCCCCCTGACACTGTCCCCCTGACACTGTCCCTGACACTGTCCCCTGACACTGTCCCCCTGACACTGTCCCCCTGACACTGTCCCCCTGACTCTGTCCCTGACACTGTCCCCCTGACACTGTCCCCCTGACACTGTCCCCTGACACTGTCCCCCTGACACTGTCCCCCTGACACTGTCCCCCTGACACTGTCCCCCTGACACTGTCCCTGACACTGTCCCCCTGACACTGTCCCCCTGACACTGTCCCCCTGACACTGTCCTCCTGACACTGTCCCCCTGACACTGTCCCCTGACACTGTCCCCTGACACTGTCCCCCTGACACTGTCCTCCTGACACTGTCCCCCTGACACTGTCCCTGACACTGTCCCCCTGACACTGTCCCCCTGACACTGTCCCCCTGACACTGTCCCTGACACTGTCCCCTGACACTGTCCCCCTGACACTGTCCCCCTGACACTGTCCCCTGACACTGTCCCTGACACTGTCCCCCTGACACTGTCCCCCTGACACTGTCCCCCTGACACTGTCCCTGACACTGTCCCCCTGACACTGTCCCCTGACACTGTCCCCTGACACTGTCCCCTGACACTGACCCCCTGACACTGACCCCCTGACACTGATCCCCTGACACTGACCCCCTGACACTGTCCCCCTGACACTGTCCCCTGACACTGACCCCCTGACACTGTCCCCCTGACACTGACCCCCTGACACTGTCCCCTGACACTGTCCCCCTGACACTGTCCCCCTGACACTGTCCCCTGACACTGTCCCCTGACACTGTCCACTGACACTGTCCCCCTGACACTGTCCCCTGACACTGTCCCCTGACACTGTCCCCCTGACACTGTCCCTGACACTGTCCCCCTGACACTGTCCCCCTGACACTGTCCCCCTGACACTGTCCCCCTGACACTGTCCCCTGACACTGTCCCCTGACACTGTCCCCCTGACACTGTCCCCTGACACTGTCCCCCTGACACTGTCCCCCTGACACTGTCCCTGACACTGTCCCCTGACACTGTCCCCCTGACACTGTCCCCCTGACACTGTCCCCCTGACACTGTCCCCCTGACACTGTCCCCCTGACACTGTCCCCCTGACACTGTCCCCTGACACTGTCCCCCTGACACTGTCCCCCTGACACTGTCCCCTGACACTGTCCCCCTGACACTGTCCCCCTGACACTGTCCCCCTGACACTGTCCCCCTGACACTGTCCCCTGACACTGTCCCCTGACACTGTCCCCTGACACTGTCCCCTGACACTGTCCCCCTGACACTGTCCCCCTGACACTGTCCCCTGACACTGTCCCCTGACACTGTCCCCCTGCCACTGTCCCCTGACACTGTCCCCCTGACACTGTCCCCCTGACACTGTCCCCTGACACTGTCCCCCTGACACTGTCCCCCTGACACTGTCCCCTGACACTGTCCCCCTGACACTGTCCCCCTGACACTGTCCCCCTGACCCTGTCCCCTGACACTGTCCCCCTGACACTGTCCCCCTGACACTGTCCCCTGACACTGTCCCCCTGACACTGTCCCCCTGACACTGTCCCCCTGACACTGTCCCCCTGACACTGTCCCCCTGACACTGTCCCCCTGACACTGTCCCTGACACTGGCCCCTGACACTGTCCCCTGACACTGTCCCAGACACTGGCCCCCTGACACTGTCCCCCTGACACTGTCCCTGACACTGTTCCCCTGACACTGTCCCCCTGACACTGTCCCTGACACTGTCCCCCTGACACTGTCCCCCTGACACTGTCCCTGACACTGTCCCCCTGACACTGTCCCCCTGACACTGTCCCTGACACTGTCCCCCTGACACTGTCCCCCTGACACTGTCCCCCTGACACTGTCCCTGACACTGTCCCTGACACTGTCCCCCTGACACTGTCCCCCTGACACTGTCCCCCTGACACTGTCCCCCTGACACTGTCCCTGACACTGTCCCTGACACTGTCCCCCTGACACTGTCCCCCTGACACTGTCCCCCTGACACTGTCCCTGACACTGTCCCCCTGACACTGTCCCCCTGACACTGTCCCCCTGACACTGTCCCTGACACTGTCCCCTGACACTGTCCCCCTGACACTGTCCCCCTGACACTGTCCCCCTGACACTGTCCCCCTGACACTGTCCCTGACACTGTCCCCTGACACTGTCCCCCTGACACTGTCCCCTGACACTGTCCCCCTGACACTGTCCCCTGACACTGTCCCCTGACACTGTCCCCTGACACTGTCCCCCTGACACTGTCCCCTGACACTGTCCCCCTGACACTGTCCCCCTGACACTGTCCCTGACACTGTCCCCTGACACTGTCCCCCTGACACTGTCCCCTGACACTGTCCCCCTGACACTGTCCCCCTGACACTGTCCCTGACACTGTCCCTGACACTGTCCCCCTGACACTGTCCCCTGACACTGTCCCTGACACTGTCCCCCTGACACTGTCCCCCTGACACTGTCCCTGACACTGTCCCCCTGACACTGTCCCCCTGACACTATCCCCCTGACACTGTCCCCCTGACACTGTCCCCTGACACTGTTCCCCTGACACTGTCCCCCTGACACTGTCCCCCTGACACTGTCCCCCTGATACTGTCCCCCTGACACTGTCCCCCTGACACTGTCCCTGACACTGTCCCCTGACACTGTCCCTGACACTGTCCCCCTGACACTGTCCCTGACACTGTCCCCCTGACACTGTCCCTGACACTGTCCCCCTGACACTGTCCCCCTGACACTGTCCCCCTGACACTGTCCCCCTGACACTGTCCCCCCTGACACTGTTCCCCCTGACACTGTCCCTGACACTGTCCCCCTGACACTGTCCCCCTGACACTGTCCCCTGACACTGTACCCCTGACACTGTCCCCCTGACACTGTCCCCCTGACACTGTCCCTGACACTGTCCCCCTGACACTGTCCCTGACACTGTCCCAATGACACTGTCCCCTGACACTGTCCCCCTGACACTGTCCCCCTGACACTGTCCCCCTGACACTGTCCCCCTGACACTGTCCCCTGACACTGTCCCCTGACACTGTCCCCCTGACACTGTCCCCCTGACACTGTCTCCCGACACTGTCCCCCTGACACTGTCCCTGACACTGTTCCCCTGACACTGTCCCCCTGACACTGTCCCCCTGACACTGTCCCCCTGACACTGTCCCTGACACTGTCCCCCCTGACACTGTCCCCCTGACACTGACCCCCTGACACTGACCCCCTGACACTGACCCCCTGACACTGACCCCCTGACACTGACCCCCTGACGCTGACCCTGACACTGACCCCCTGACGCTGACCCCCTGACACTGACCCCCTGACACTGTCCCTGACACTGTCCCCCTGACACTGTCCCTGACACTGTCCCCCTGACACTGTCCCCCTGACACTGTCCCCCTGACACTGTCCCTGACACTGTCCCCCTGACACTGTCCCCCTGACACTGTCCCCCTGACACTGTCCCCCTGACACTGTCCCTGACACTGTCCCCCTGACACTGTCCCCCTGACACTGTCCCTGACACTGTCCCCCTGACACTGTCCCCCTGACACTGTCCCTGACACTGTCCCCCTGACACTGTCCCTGACACTGTCCCCCTGACACTGTCCCCCTGACACTGTCCCCCTGACACTGTCCCTGACACTGTCCCCCTGACACTGTCCCCCTGACACTGTCCCCCTGACACTGTCCCCCTGACACTGTCCCCCTGACACTGTCCCCCTGACACTGTCCCCCTGACACTGTCCCCTGACACTGTCCCCCTGACACTGTCTCCCTGACACTGTCCCCTGACACTGTCCCCCTGACACTGTCCCCCTGACACTGTCCCCCTGACACTGTCCCCTGACACTGTCCCCTGACACTGTCCCCCTGACACTGTCCCCTGACACTGTCCCTGACACTGTCCCCCTGACACTGTCCCCTGACACTGTCCCCCTGACACTGTCCCCTGACACTGTCCCCCTGACACTGTCCCCCTGACACTGTCCCCCTGACACTGTCCCCCTGACACTGTCTCCCTGACACTGTCCCCCTGACACTGTCCCCTGACACTGTCCCCTGACACTGTCCCCTGACACTGTCCCCTGACACTGTCCCCCTGACACTGTCCCCCTGACACTGTCCCTGACACTGTCCCCCTGACACTGTCCCTGACACTGTCCCCCTGACACTGTCCCCCTGACACTGTCCCCCTGACACTGTCCCCCTGACACTGTCCCCTGACACTGTCCCCCTGACACTGTCCCCCTGACACTGTCCCCCTGACACTGTCCCCCTGACACTGTCCCTGACACTGTCCCCCTGACACTGTCCCCCTGACACTGTCCCCCTGACACTGTCCCCCTGACACTGTCCCCCTGACACTGTCCCCTGACACTGTCCCCCTGACACTGTCCCCCTGACACTGTCCCCCTGACACTGTCCCCCTGACACTGTCCCCTGACACTGTCCCCCTGACACTGTTCCCCTGACACTGTCCCCCTGACACTGTCCCCTGACACTGTCCCTGACACTTGGACATTCCATAGTTTTTTCTCTTTAGTGTCACAATTGTGATGAGGTTCACAAAAAAGGAGTAAAATAAACAGTAAATAATACGTCAGGCTGGGGAAGTGATTACCAGTTTCACTGACGCGCTGTTGACAAATACCGACAAATAAGCAGACTTACATACACAAAACAGGCGCATTGTGTGGCAAATGCACACACTCACTGAAGCACAAATACACACACAGACCAAAATAAACACATTCACAGACACATAGACACAAATACACACACAGGGGCCAAAATACAGACAGTTACAGACACTGAGGCACAGACACACAAATGGTTACGACACCCTGGACGTGTGCACGGTGCTTTCCAGCCCAGCGACCCGGGAGTTACAACACAATGGAATTAACCAATAATTAATACATTTTTCTGAGAGCGTTAATACTTGGCTGCTCAATGAGTTTCCGACACCAGAGTTATAAGTAATCGTTCTCAACTTTGAACTTGTAACAAGAGGAAAAGAACAACATATAATTAAATAATTGGATGACGTTCTACTCGTCTAACTATTACCAAAACAGCGTCCCACCCTCTACCCAGGCAGGCACAAAACAGACACACGGTAAAGGGGTAAAGGTAGCAAAGTTTAAAAATAACAGATTTTCAGTGGGATGGAAGATTTGAGGATATTTGTGGCTGGAGTTGAAGTTCTTGTGATCACTTCATCAGGCAAATTGTTGAACCTTTGGTTGGTTTGAATACTCATGCTGGGCCAGTCATGCTGTATCTCTGCCTGTGGAATCCTCTATGGGGAAACACTGTTACTGCTGTTGGGCTGAGGCTTATCCATAGAATATGAACTTCTGGTCATGGTTGCTGATATGTGTTCAGCTTCAACAGACTCAGCAGCAGCTTGCCTCAGTATAAGAGAACATCAGAGCAGCAGTTTTTGTGAGGCTTTTGAGTGGTCTGGTACCATTAACTGGAGGGGAATGCGGAAGTTGCCCATCCCCAGCTCTGTTTTCAAGCTTTGATTACTCACTTAGTGCTCTGTGTACATCACGTGATTTCAAGCGAAGCTATAAGAGAGCATTGCCCGCTTCTGGGAGAGGGATTTAGAACGATTCTGCTTAGCTCTGCAGCGCTTAACCGAAATTGATAACCAAAATAGAGAGAGAGAGAGGCAGTCGTGACGAATCCGGAAAAAAAATTAACATCGAGAATCTGTTTAGCCGCGGGAAATAAAAGTAGTTAATTGGCTGTCAAGACGTGTCACCGCTGATGTCGTAATCTCCTCGGACTTAAAAAATAAATAATGATGGTGTAGGCCCCAGCAACGCCCAGCGGTAGCCATTGCAACAGCCAAATTAACAGGAATTAAAATCGGAGCAAGAGTCAAACAAGGATTAACAAGATGGCTCCTTGCATACCTCTTCCCCCGACAAGAAGGAAAGTTAAGACATGGACGTTTCATTATGAGGTATTCCAGCCACACAACAACCACACACTTGTCCAAACTAGCCCCAATACAATCTCCTGACCCGTTTTTTCAGGATTTCATGGCATTTACAGTGCACAAGGAGGGCATTCGGCCCATCGAGTCTGCACCGGCTCTTGGAAAGAGCACCCGACCCAAGGTCAACACCTTCACCCTATTCCCATAAGCCAGTAACCCCACCCAACACTAAGGGCAATTCTGGACACTAAGGGCAATATATCATGGTCAATCCACCTACCCTGCACATCTTTTGACTGTGGGAGGAAAATGGAGCACCCGGAGGAAACCCACGCGCACACGGGGAGGATGTGCAGACTCCGCACAGAGAGTGACGCAAGCCGGAATCGAAACTGGGACCTTGAGCTGTGAAATATTTGTGCCATCCACAATGCTACCGTGCTGCCCCTTTAAATACATGACAGAGTATTTGCAATCATATTATTTCTTGCAGGAAATATGTATGATCTTTACATCAGGCTAGTGCAATATTAACTCTGACAGAAAAAATCTTGCGTTGTGCGTTCATATGTCTCTGTAAATGCAAATAATTAGCAGTTCCATCAAGTCCGGGCCGCCAGGACCCATTCGTCCCCTAACACACGGTACATCTCTCAGACTCACGTTTGTGTTCTGCGGACTGTAACAGTTTGTTGTGTTTCTGCAACATATCCAATATGTATCGCTGCTGGGTCTCTATCTGAGCGAACCTCTGGGGCTTTAATTAAGACAGAAGTGGCTTTGGTTGGTCAAATGCTTTGAGGTGCGCACAATGTGAGGAAAAAGTGTGTACAACTTCGTCACCACTCCTTTGGCACTTGCACTATCTCTGCCGATTTATGTCTCTCATTTTTTTTTATAAATGTTTTTTATTGAGTTTTCATATTTTATATATGACAAATTACAAATTATTAAAGAGAAAAAAAGAAAACACAAAAATTTAACATGAATATTTACAGGTAAGCATCTTCATAACAACAATTGTGGCCGCCCCCTTTAGCCGGCATACATATTTTACATTCCCCAATATGGCCGAGGCACATGTTTATAGGCATTTATTTAAAGTTTGGTTTTGGGCCTTAGCTTGCCATCAAACCCCCATAACAAACCCTCCCCCCCGATTCCCGTCTATTTCCCCCTGATTCTTGGCCACCCAATTATTCTTCCTCCTGTACGTTGGCCACAAACAGGTCCCGGAACAGTTGCATGAATGGCTCCCACGTTCTGTGGAAGCCGTCGTCCGACCCTCGGATGGCGAATTTGATTTTCTCCATTTGGAGAGATTCCGAGAGGTCGGACAGCCAGTCTGCAGCTCTGGGCGGTGCTGCAGACCGCCAGCCAAACAGGATTCTACGGTGGGCGATCAGGTAGGCAAAGGCAAGGGCGTCCGCCCTCCTCCCCAGGAATAGATCTGGCTGGTCTGAAACCCCGAAGACCGCCACTTTCGGGCATGGCTCCATCCTCACCCCCACCACTTTGGACATAGCCTCGAAGAAGGCTGTCCAGTACTCCACAAGTCTGGGGCAAGACCAGAACATGTGGGCGTGGTTGGCCGGGCCTCTTTGGCACCGTTCACATCTGTCCTCCACCTCCGGGAAGAACCTACTCATACGGTTTCTCGTTAAGTGGGCTCTATGTACCACTTTTAGTTGCGTCAGGCTGAGCCTTGCGCACGTGGAGGTGGAGTTGACCCCATGCAGTGCTTCGCTCCAGAGTCCCCACCCTATCTCCATCCCCAGGTCGTCCTCCTATTTCCTTCTTGTTGCGTCCAGTACGGTGTCGTCCCTTTCTACCAGTCGGTCATACATGTCACTACAGTTCCCTTTTTCTAGGATACTTGCGTCCAGTAGGTCTTCCAGTAGTGTCTGTCGTGGCGGTTGTGGGTACGTCCTTGTCTCCTTTCGTAGGAAGTTTTTGAGCTGCAGGTACCGTAGCTCGTCCCCCCCAGCTAGCTGAAATTTCTCTGTCAGTTCTCTGCCAGTGTTGCGATCCTGTCGTCCGCGTAAAGGCCCCTGACTGTCAGTGTCCCCCCGTCCTGCCTCCACCTTTTGAAGGTGGCGTCAGTCAGTGCTGGTGTGAACCTATGGTTGTTGCAGATGGGAGCCTTGTCCGACATTTTGTTCAGGCCAAATTGCTGCCGCAGTTGGTTCCAGGATTGGAGGGTGGCTGTCACCACTGGGCTGCGGGAGTGTTTTTTGGGTGGGGATGGGAGTGCTGCCATGGCGAGGGCCCGGAGGGAGGTTCCCATGCAGGAGGCCTCCTCCGCACGCACCCACTCGGCTTCTGGCTCCTGGATCCATCCCCTTACTCGCTCGGCTGTTGCCGCCCAGTGGTAGAATTGTAGATTTGGAAGGGCTAGCCCCCCCCCCCCCCCCCCCCCCCCCCCCCCCCCCCCCCCCGGTTTTTGTTTTTTGTAGGACCTTCTTTGGGATCCTAGCATTTTTACCCCCCCCCCCCCCCCCATATGAACGCCATGATAAGTTTGTCCAGCGCTTTGAAAAAGGCCTTGGGGATGTAGATCGGAATGGATCTAAACAGGAAGAGGAACCTGGGCAGTACGTTCATTTTGATCGTCTGGACTCTCCCCGCGAGGGAGAGCGGGAATGTGTTCCATCTTTGCAGGTCCTTTTTAACTTCCTCCGTCAGGCTGGTGAGGTTCCATTTGTGGATCCCTTTCCAGTCATGGGCTATATGGATCCCCAGGTAGCGGAATTTGTGTCGGGCTTGTTTGAACGGCAGCCCCTTTAGTGCTGCCCCCCCCCCCTTGCGGGTGTACTGGGTTGATCTCGCTTTTGCTCATGTTGAGTTTGTAGCCCGAGAAGGCTCCAAACTCTTTCAGGAGCGCAATGATTCCGTCCATGCTGCTTTGTGGGTCCGAGATATAGAGGAGCAGATCATCCGCATAGAGTGAGACTCTGTGCTATCTACCTCCCCTTCGGATCCCCCTCCAATTTTTTGCTGCCCTGAGCGCGATTGCTAGCGGTTCGATTGCTAGTGCGAACAGCAGCGGGGACAGTGGGCATCCTTGTCTGGTGCCCCTGTGCAGCTGGAAGTATTGGAAGTTGGTATTGTTGGTCCGTACACTCGCCATGGGGGCGTTGTATAGGAGCTTTACCCAAGCGGTGAACCCTGTTCCAAGCCCGAACCGCTCCAGTACCTCTATGAGGTATTTCCACTCGACTCTGTCGAAGGCCTTTTCTGCGTCCAGGGAGACGATCACCTCTTGTGTTCTCTCCCCGGAGGGGGTCATTATCACGTTCAGCAGGTGCCTGATGTTCGCGGTAAGCTGTCTACCTTTGACGAAGCCTGCCTGGTCCTCTGTGACCACCTCAGGTACACAGTCTTCTAGCCTTTTGGCTAGGATTTTGGCCAGTATTTTGGCGTCTGCGTTCAGCAGAGATATGGGTCTGTATGACCCACATTCCGTTGGGTCTTTGTCTTTCTTAGGTATCAGCGAGATTGAGGCCTGTGCTAACGTGGGTGGCAGTGTGCCCCTAGCTAGCGAGTCTGTGAACATCTCCTGCAGGTGCGGGGCCAGCGCTGTCGCGAATCTTTTGTAGAAGTCCGCCGGGAATCCGTCCGGTCCCGGCGCCTTCCCCGCCTGCATGGAGCTAATGCTGTCCATGATCTCTCCCAGTGCTAGTAGTGCTTCCAGATCCCGTTTTCTGCCCTCTCCCACGACTGGTATGTCCAGTCCATCAAGAAACCGGTTCATCCCAGCCTTCCCCGTTGGGGGCTCTGAGGTGTACAGCTCTTGGTAGAAGGCCTTGAAGGTTTCATTAATCCTCTCTGGTTCTGTTTCCCACGTGCCTCTGGTACCTCTGATTTGCGCAATTTCCCTGCTGGCTGCCTGCTTTCTCAGCTGGTGTGCCAACAGGCGGCTGGCTTTGTCTCCGTGTTCGTACAGTGCCCCGCGTGCCTGGCGGAGTTGGTGCACTGCTTTCCTGGTGGAGAGCAGGTCAAAGTTCCTTTGTAATTCTTTTCTCTCCGCCAGGAGCTCTACGGTCGGGGCCTTGGAGTATTTACGGTCTACCTCCAGTATGGAGTTGACCAGCTTCTGCCTAGCCACCCTTTCCTCCCTATCTCTTTGCGCTTTGAAGGCAATGATTTCCGCTCTTAGTACGGCCTTAAGCGCTTCCCAGAACGTGGAGGATGAGACCTCCCCATTTTGGTTGTTCTCCTATGGCCAGCGCTATCCTTTCGCTGAAGGCCTTTTCAGCTAGTAAGGCACCGTCCAACCTCCATGTGGGGCGCCCGTCTCTAGCCGCACGTCCATGTAGTGTGGGGCGTGGTCTGATATCACAATTGCGGAGCATTCCACCTTGTCTATCCCTGGAAGCACCGTTTTCCCCACCACAAAGAAGTCAATTCTGGTGTACACATTGTGTACTGGGGAGAAGAAGGAGAATTCTTTCTCCCCCGGGTGGGCGAATCACCAGGGGTCCACTGCTCCCATCTGCTCCATATAGTGACTGAGTTCCCTTGCCATGCTTGAGGTTTTCCCTGTTTTGGGGTTTGATGTGTCCGTCTTTGGATCCTGTACACAGTTGAAGTCCCCCCCATGATTAGTCGATGCGTCGCTATGTCCGGGATTTCTGCCATGGTCTTTTGGATGAAGCTCGTGTCGTCCCAGTTGGGCGCGTACACGTTGACTAGAACTACCGGCGCCCCATCCAGGGCCCCGCTGACCATGACATACCGCCCCCCTGGGTCTGTAACCGTCTTTGTTGCCCTAAACCTTGTCCTCTTGCCGATCAGGATCGCCAACCCCCTGGCCCTTGTCCCATAGCAGGAATGGTAGGTTTGTCCCACCCAGCCCTTTCTTACCCGCAGTTGGTCCTGCTCCCTCAGGTGCGTCTCTTGGAGGAAGACTATGTTGGCCCTCATGTTTCTGAGGTGGGTGAGGACTCTAGATCTCTTCACTGGGCTGTTAAGTCCCCTTACGTTCCAGGTGATTATCCTGGTGGGGGGCTTCTGCCCCCTCGCTCCTTTGGGATTAACCATATTTGTCCGGTGGACGCGCCCCTGCCCTCCGGGGTTTCCCTTTGTTAGGGGGCCGTCCAGGATGGCCGCTACCACTGCTCTCCCCATGCGGTCGGGTCTCTGCGCTCCGGGGTTTCCCCTTGTCTTGGGGGCACCCGCCATGGCCGTCCACTCTGTGTCCGCCACCCGGGTAGTCCCCTGCACTCCGGGGGGCCCCTTTGCTCACAGACCGTACTGGGTGGGTGCTTGCAGCGGTTCCCTGTTTCGAGCCCTTGGTTGTGGCACTGTGGCCCTCTTCCTTTTCTGGCCTCTTTTGTCCCTTTGTCCCTGCATTTCCCCTCCCTGGTCTCTCGCACCCCGAGGGCCCCCCAACCCCGCTCTCTCCCTTTTCCCCCCTCCCCTGTATACCCCTCCTTTGCCCCTCTATCCCCTATTCCTGTCCCCATTTGCTCTCCCGACTTTGATGGGTGATTCCCCCCCCCCCCCTCACCTGCTTGGCACCTTCCCCCCTGTTGGGGGTGCGCTGCGGCCCTGCTTTGTTGCGTGCCCCTGTCGCTAGCTTTCCTGCTAGTACAGTGGCTCCCCTCTCGGAGGTTGCTGTCCCGCTTCTCCTCTGCCTGGCCTCTACGGTTTTCTGCCCGCTCCTTCTCCACCTTACCCTGCGCCCCTCTCGCCTGCTCTCCCTTCTCCAATACTCCCGTTCCTTCGTGCTGGGGCCTGGCCTCCCACCTGGAGCGGTCCCTTGGGCAGTGGGTTGTTTTTGTTCTGGGTGTTCCTGCCGGGGGGGAGGGGGCTGGCTTTGCCTCGCCCCTCCCCACCCCCCCGTCGGCATGTCGTTTCTCCTTGCCATAGGCCCCTCGTCCCTACCTCCCCTGGCGTTTTTCCAGCCCGTGCTCCTCGACGAACCTATTCACCTCAGCAGGGGCTGTAAAGAAATATTCCTTGTTTTGGTATGTGACCCAGAGTTTTGCTGGGTACAGCATACCAAAACGCACTTTGCTCTTGTAGAGAGCTGCTTTCGCTCTTTTGAACTCAGCCCATCTCTTAGTTATGTCCGCTCCAAGATCCTCGTAGACTCGGATGGCGTGCCCGTTCCATTTGCAGGCTCTATTTTCCTTGGCCCAGCGCAGGATTGTCTCCCTATCCCGGTACCGGTGCAGTTTGGCTATGACTGCTCTCGGTTGTTCCCCTGCCTTGGGCTTCGGGTGCAGCGACCGATGAGCTCTGTCCATTTCCGGTGGGGTGGGAAAAGTATCCCTCCCTACTAAGTTGCCCAGCATTGCAGCCACGTATGCTGTGTGGTTTCTACCCTCGGTCCCCTCTGGCAGGCCCACTATCCTAACATTTTGCCTTCTCGAGCTGTTTTCCTGGTCGTCTACCCTGCCCTTCAGGCTCCCCTGTGTTGCACCCAGTCTCACCACTTCCCTCTCCAGGGCCGTGACCCGGTCGCTCATGTTGGTCGCTGCTTTCTCCAGCTCTTTAATGGTTGCCTCATGGGCTTCCAGTTTCTCCCCTTGGGCTTCCAGTTTCTCCCCTTGGGCATCCACTTTCTCCTCCAATCTGGTCAGAGCCTGCTGCACCCCTGACATGGCCCTGGCCACTGCTGCCTGTGCTGCGGCCTCATCGTCTGCTTTCCCCTCTGCCTCGATTGCCTGCAGCTGCTCCCTCACCACCTCGGTAAAGGCTGCTTCCAATTCCAGCCCCCCTCTAACCCCAGGGGAGAGGGTCTCTTTTTGATGCGGCGATACATCCGTCCCGCCACTTCGTGTGCTGATTCGTTCGCCTGAGCTGGCTTGCCCTTTGTCTCGTCTGCTTCTGGTGCCCCCTTTCCCTTGGCTCCCTTCTGGCAGTTTTTCTCCCCCTTCCCTTTCATCTTTTCTTCTCCCTTTGTTTTTCTTTTCCCCCCTTTTCCGCACCCTATATTTATTTTATTTATTGTTATTATTTTTTTTTATTTCCCCCTCCCCTCTTTCCTTTACCCCTTTATATTATTTATTTATTTCTTAATTATTTTCTCTCCTCCTCCCCGCTTTTATGCAACTCCTCTCAGATGGTCATACTTTTGCTGGGAGCGAGTGTAAAAAGAGAGAAAATAGTATATATACCCCTCCCTCTCTCTTTAACAGTTTTCTTTTGGGTTTTTTTTTAAAAAATAAATAAAAGTCCTTTTTTGTTTTCTCTCCCCCTTCCTCTCTCCTCACTCACCCAGGAGAGAGAGAGAGAGGCTTTTGCCCAGTCCCTTTGTTCTTGCCACGTGGTGGTCGCTGCCGTTTGGGGGGGGGGGGGGGGGGGGGGGTTGGGCCGGTCCGCGCTGCCGCACTTCGCATCCCGCGCTCCTGGTCGCTGCCGCCAGCTGGGCCCCCCCTTCGGTCCCTGCCGCACCGCTCCTGGCCTGCGTTTGGGGGGGGGGTTAGTGGGGGGGGGGTTGGTGGGTGGGCCAGCCGCTGCCGCGCCGCTCCTGGCCTGCGTTGGGGGGGGTTGGATCTGCCGCTACTGCTGCCGCACCGATCCTGCTGCCGCACCGATCCTGCTGCCGCACCGATCCTGCTGCCGCACCGATCCTGCTGCCGCCAAGCCCCTCTGCTGCCGCCAAGCCCCTCTGCTGCCGCCAAGCCCCTCTGCTGCCGCCAAGCCCCTCTGCTTCCGCCGCTGCCGCCGCCAAGCCCCTCTGTCGCTGCCGCCAAGCCCCTCTGTCGCTGCCGCCAAGCCCCTCTGTCGCTGCCGCCAAGCCCCTCTGTCGCTGCCGCCAAGCCCCTCTGTCGCTGCCGCCAAGCCCCTCTGTCGCCGCCACCAAGCCCCTCTGTCGCTGCCGCCAAGCCCCTCTGTCGCTGCCGCCAAGCCCCTCTGTCGCCGCCGCCAAGCCCCGCCGCTGCCGCTAAGCCCCTCTGTCGCTGCCGCCAAGCCCCTCTGTCGCTGCCGCCAAGCCCCTCTGTCACTGCCGCCAAGCCCCTCTGTCGTTGCCGCCAAGCCCCTCTGTCGCTGCCGCCAAGCCCCTCTGTCGCTGCCGCCAAGCCCCTCTGTCGCTGCCGCCAAGCCCCTCTGTCGCTGCCGCCAAGCCCCTCTGTCACTGCCGCCGCCAAGCCCCTCTGTCGCTGCCGCCAAGCCCCTCTGTCGCTGCCGCCAAGCCCCACTGTCTCTGCCGCCAAGTCCCTCTGTCGCTGCCGCCAAGCCTCTCTGTCGTTGCCGCCAAGCCCCTCTGTCGCTGCCGCCAAGCCCCTCTGTCGCTGCCGCCAAGCCCCTCTGTCGCTGCCGCCAAGCCCCTCTGTCGCTGCCGCAAAGCCCCTCTGTCGCTGCCGCCAAGCCCCTCTGTCGCTGCCGCCAAGCCCCTCTGTCGCTGCCGCCAAGTCCCTCTGTCGCTGCCGCCGCTGCCGCCAAGCCCCTCTGTCGCTGCCGCCAAGCCCCTCTGTCGCTGCCGCCAAGCCCCTCTGTCGTTGCCGCAAAGCCCCTCTGTCGCTGCCGCCAAGCCCCTCTGTCACTGCCGCCAAGCCCCTCTGTCGTTGCCGCCGCCAAGCCCCTCTGTCGCTGCCGCCAAGCCCCTCTGTCGCTGCCGCCAAGCCCCTCTGTCGCTGCCGCCGCCAAGCCCCTCTGTCGCTGCCGCCAAGCCCCTCTGTCGCTGCCACCAAGCCCCTCTGTCGCTGCCGCCAAGCCCCTCTGTCGCTGCCGCCAACACCCTCTGTCGCTGCCGCCGCCAACCCCCTCTGTCGCTGCTGCCAAGCCCCTCTGTCGCTGCCGCCAAGCCCCTCTGTCGCTGCCGCCAACCTCCTCTGTCGCTGCCGCCGCCAACCCCCTCTGTCACTGCTGCCGCCAAGCCCCTCTGTCGCTGCTGCTGCCAAGCCCCTCTGTCGCCGCCGCCAAGCCCCTCTGTCGCTGCCGCCAAGCCCCTCTGTCGCTGCCACCAAGACCCTCTGTCACTGCCGTCAAGCCCCTCTGTCGCTGCCGCCAAGCCCCTCCGTCGCTGCCGCCAAGCCCCTCTGTCGCTGCCGCCGCTGCCGCCAAGCCCCTCTGTTGCTGCCGCCAAGCCCCTCTGTTGTTGCCGCCAAGCCCCTCTGTCGCTGCTGCCGCTGCCGCCAAGCCCCTCTGTCACTGCCGCCAAGCCCCTCTGTCGCTGCCGCCAAGCCACTCTGTCGCTGCCGCCAAGCCCCTCTGTCGCTGCCGCCAATCCCCTCTGTCACTGCCGCCAAGCCCCTCTGTCGCTGCCGCCAAGCCCCTCTGTCGCTGCCGCCAAGCCCCTCTGCTGCCGCCAAGCCCCTCTGCTGCCGCCAAGCCCCTCTGCTTCCGCCGCTGCCGCCGCCAAGCCCCTCTGTCGCTGCCGCCAAGCCCCTCTGTCGCTGCCGCCAAGCCCCTCTGTCGCTGCCGCCAAGCCCCTCTGTCGCTGCCGCCAAGCCCCTCTGTCGCTGCCGCCAAGCCCCTCTGTCGCCGCCACCAAGCCCCTCTGTCGCTGCCGCCAAGCCCCTCTGTCGCTGCCGCCAAGCCCCTCTGTCGCCGCCGCCAAGCCCCGCCGCTGCCGCTAAGCCCCTCTGTCGCTGCCGCCAAGCCCCTCTGTCGCTGCCGCCAAGCCCCTCTGTCACTGCCGCCAAGCCCCTCTGTCGCTGCCGCCAAGCCCCTCTGTCGCTGCCGCCAAGCCCCTCTGTCGCTGCCGCCAAGCCCCTCTGTCGCTGCCGCCAAGCCCCTCTGTCGCTGCCGCCAAGCCCCTCTGTCACTGCCGCCGCCAAGCCCCTCTGTCGCTGCCGCCAAGCCCCTCTGTCGCTGCCGCCAAGCCCCACTGTCTCTGCCGCCAAGTCCCTCTGTCGCTGCCGCCAAGCCTCTCTGTCGTTGCCGCCAAGCCCCTCTGTCGCTGCCGCCAAGCCCCTCTGTCGCTGCCGCCAAGCCCCTCTGTCGCTGCCGCCAAGCCCCTCTGTCGTTGCCGCAAAGCCCCTCTGTCGCTGCCGCCAAGCCCCTCTGTCGCTGCCGCCAAGCCCCTCTGTCGCTGCCGCCAAGTCCCTCTGTCGCTGCCGCCGCTGCCGCCAAGCCCCTCTGTCGCTGCCGCCAAGCCCCTCTGTCGCTGCCGCCAAGCCCCTCTGTCGTTGCCGCAAAGCCCCTCTGTCGCTGCCGCCAAGCCCCTCTGTCACTGCCGCCAAGCCCCTCTGTCGTTGCCGCCGCCAAGCCCCTCTGTCGCTGCCGCCAAGCCCCTCTGTCGCTGCCGCCAAGCCCCTCTGTCGCTGCCGCCGCCAAGCCCCTCTGTCGCTGCCGCCAAGCCCCTCTGTCGCTGCCACCAAGCCCCTCTGTCGCTGCCGCCAAGCCCCTCTGTCGCTGCCGCCAACACCCTCTGTCGCTGCCGCCGCCAACCCCCTCTGTCACTGCTGCCAAGCCCCTCTGTCGCTGCCGCCAAGCCCCTCTGTCGCTGCCGCCAACCTCCTCTGTCGCTGCCGCCGCCAACCCCCTCTGTCACTGCTGCCGCCAAGCCCCTCTGTCGCTGCTGCTGCCAAGCCCCTCTGTCGCCGCCGCCAAACCCCTCTGTCGCTGCCGCCAAGCCCCTCTGTCGCTGCCACCAAGACCCTCTGTCACTGCCGTCAAGCCCCTCTGTCGCTGCCGCCAAGCCCCTCCGTCGCTGCCGCCAAGCCCCTCTGTCGCTGCCGCCGCTGCCGCCAAGCCCCTCTGTTGCTGCCGCCAAGCCCCTCTGTTGTTGCCGCCAAGCCCCTCTGTCGCTGCTGCCGCTGCCGCCAAGCCCCTCTGTCACTGCCGCCAAGCCCCTCTGTCGCTGCCGCCAAGCCACTCTGTCGCTGCCGCCAAGCCCCTCTGTCGCTGCCGCCAATCCCCTCTGTCACTGCCGCCAAGCCCCTCTGTCGCTGCCGCCAAGCCCCTCTGTCGCTGCCGCCAAGCCCCTCTGTCCCTGCCGCCAAGCCCCTCTGTCACTGCTGCCGCCAAGCCCCTCTGTCGCCGCCGACGCCAAGCCCCTCTGTCGCTGCCGCCAAGCCCCTCTGTCGCTGCCGCCAACCCCCTCTGTCACTGCTGCCGCCAAGCCCCTCTGTCGCCGCCGCCAACCCCCTCTGTCACTGCTGCCGCCAAGCCCCTCTGTCGCCGCCGCCAAGCCCCTCTGTCGCTGCCGCCAAGCCCCTCAGTCGCTGCCGCCAAGCCCCTCTGTCGCCGCTGCCGCCAAGCCCCTCTGTCGCTGCCGCCAAGCCCCTCTATCGTTGCCGCCAAGCCCCTCTGTCGCCGCCACCAAGCCCCTCTGTCGCCGCCACCGCTGCCGCCAAGCCCCTCTGTCGCTGCCGCCAAGCCCCTCTGTCGCTGCCGCCAAGCCCCTCTGTCACTGCCGCCAAGCCCCTCTGTCGCAGCTGCCGCCAAGCCCCTCTGTCGCTGCCGCCAAGCCCCTCTGTCGCTGCCGCCAAGCCCCTCTGTCGCTGCCGCCAAGCCCCTCTGTCGCCGCCACCAAGCCCCTCTGTCGCTGCCGCCAAGCCCCTCTGTCGCTGCCGCCAAGCCCCTCTGTCGCCGCCGACAAGCCCCTCTGTCGCTGCCGCCAAGCCCCTCTGTCGCTGCCGCCGCGCCCCTCTGTCGCTGCCGCCGCTGCCGCCAAGCCCCTCTGTCGCTGCCGCCAAGCCCCTCTGTCGCTGCCGCCAAGCCCCTCTGTCGCTGCCGCCAACCCTCTCTGTCACCGCTGCCGCCAAGTCCCTCTGTCGCTGCCGCCAAGCCCCTCTGTCGCAGCTGCCGCCAAGCCCCTCTGTCGCTGCCGCCAAGCCCCTCTGTCGCTGCCGCCAAGCCCCTCTGTCGCTGCCGCCAAGCCCCTCTGTCGCTGCCGCCGCTGCCGCCAAGCCCCTCTGTCGCTGCCGCCAAGCCCCTCTGTCGCTGCCGCCAAGCCCCTCTGTCGCTGCCGCCAAGCCCCTCTGTCGCTGCCGCCAAGCCCCTCTGTCGCTGCCGCCAAGCCCCTCTGTCGCTGCCGCCAAGCCCCTCTGTCGCTGCTGCCAAGCCCCTCTGTCGCTGCCGCCAAGCCCCTCTGTCGCTGCCGCCAAGCCCCTCTGTCTCTGCCGCCAAGCCCCTCTGTCGCTGCTGCCAAGCCCCTCTGTCGCTGCCGCCAAGCCCCTCTGTCGCTGCTGCCAAGCCCCTCTGTCGCTGCCGCCAAGCCCCTCTGTCTCTGCCGCCAAGCCCCTCTGTCGCTGCTGCCAAGCCCCTCTGTCGCTGCCGCCAAGCCCCTCTGTCTCTGCCGCCAAGCCCCTCTGTCGCTGCCGCCAAGCCCCTCTGTCGCTGCCGCCAAGCCCCTCTGTCATTGCCGCCAAGCCCCTCTGTCTCTGCCGCCAAGTCCCTCTGTCGCTGCCGCCAAGCCCCTCTGTCGCTGCCGCCAAGCCCCTCTATCGTTGCCGCCAAGCCCCTCTGTCGCCGCCACCAAGCCCCTCTGTCGCCGCCACCGCTGCCGCCAAGCCCCTCTGTCGCTGCCGCCAAGCCCCTCTGTCGCTGCCGCCAAGCCCCTCTGTCACTGCCGCCAAGCCCCTCTGTCGCAGCTGCCGCCAAGCCCCTCTGTCGCTGCCGCCAAGCCCCTCTGTCGCTGCCGCCAAGCCCCTCTGTCGCTGCCGCCAAGCCCCTCTGTCGCCGCCACCAAGCCCCTCTGTCGCTGCCGCCAAGCCCCTCTGTCGCTGCCGCCAAGCCCCTCTGTCGCCGCCGCCAAGCCCCTCTGTCGCTGCCGCCAAGCCCCTCTGTCGCTGCCGCCAAGCCCCTCTGTCGCTGCCGCCGCTGCCGCCAAGCCCCTCTGTCGCTGCCGCCAAGCCCCTCTGTCGCTGCCGCCAAGCCCCTCTGTCGCTGCCGCCAACCCTCTCTGTCACCGCTGCCGCCAAGTCCCTCTGTCGCTGCCGCCAAGCCCCTCTGTCGCAGCCGCCGCCAACCCCCTCCGTCGCTGCCGCCAAGCCCCCCCGTCGCTGCCGCCAAGCCCCTCTGTCGCTGCCGCCAAGCCCCTCTGTCGCTGCCGCCGCTGCCGCCAAGCCCCTCTGTCGCTGCCGCCAAGCCCCTCTGTCGCTGCCGCCAAGCCCCTCTGTCGCTGCCGCCAACCCTCTCTGTCGCCGCTGCCGCCAAGCCCCTCTGTCGCTGCCGCCAAGCCCCTCTGTCGCTGCCGCCAAGCCCCTCTGTCGCTGCCGCCAAGCCCCTCTGTCGCTGCTGCCAAGCCCCTCTGTCGCTGCCGCCAAGCCCCTCTGTCGCTGCCGCCAAGCCCCTCTGTCATTGCCGCCAAGCCCCTCTGTCTCTGCCGCCAAGTCCCTCTGTCGCTGCCGCCAAGCCCCTCTGTCTCTGCCGCCAAGCCCCTCTGTCGCTGCCGCCAAGCCCCTCTGTCATTGCCGCCAAGCCCCTCTGTCTCTGCCGCCAAGTCCCTCTGTCGCTGCCGCCAAGCCCCTCTGTCTCTGCCGCCAAGCCCCTCTGTCGCTGCCGCCAAGCCCCTCTGTCATTGCCGCCAAGCCCCTCTGTCTCTGCCGCCAAGTCCCTCTGTCGCTGCCGCCAAGCCCCTCTGTCGCTGCCGCCAAGCCCCTCTGTCTCTGCCGCCAAGCCCCTCTGTCGCTGCCGCCAAGCCCCTCTGTCGCTGCCGCCAAGCCCCTCTGTCGCCGCCGACAAGCCCCTCTGTCGCTGCCGCCAAGCCCCTCTGTCGCTGCCGCCAAGCCCCTCTGTCGCTGCCGCCGCTGCCGCCAAGCCCCTCTGTCGCTGCCGCCAAGCCCCTCTGTCGCTGCCGCCAAGCCCCTCTGTCGCTGCCGCCAACCCTCTCTGTCACCGCTGCCGCCAAGTCCCTCTGTCGCTGCCGCCAAGCCCCTCTGTCGCAGCTGCCGCCAAGCCCCTCTGTCGCTGCCGCCAAGCCCCTCTGTCGCTGCCGCCAAGCCCCTCTGTCGCTGCCGCCAAGCCCCTCTGTCGCTGCCGCCGCTGCCGCCAAGCCCCTCTGTCGCTGCCGCCAAGCCCCTCTGTCGCTGCCGCCAAGCCCCTCTGTCGCTGCCGCCAACCCTCTCTGTCGCCGCTGCCGCCAAGCCCCTCTGTCGCTGCCGCCAAGCCCCTCTGTCGCTGCCGCCAAGCCCCTCTGTCGCTGCCGCCAAGCCCCTCTGTCGCTGCTGCCAAGCCCCTCTGTCGCTGCCGCCAAGCCCCTCTGTCGCTGCCGCCAAGCCCCTCTGTCATTGCCGCCAAGCCCCTCTGTCTCTGCCGCCAAGTCCCTCTGTCGCTGCCGCCAAGCCCCTCTGTCTCTGCCGCCAAGCCCCTCTGTCGCTGCCGCCAAGCCCCTCTGTCGCTGCTGCCAAGCCCCTGTATCGCCGCCGCCGCTGCCGCCGCCGAGGATCCTCCGCCGACAGGCCTGCTTGAGGGGGGGGGGGAGGGGAGGGGGGGTCCCTTCCCTGCTCTCTGCCGCTTGCGGGAGCCCCTCTCCCTGCGATCGCTCCGCTCGCCGACGGGAATTCGAATGTTATGTCTCTCATATAACACGAATAGTAATTCCTGGTTGTCTCATTAACATCGATGCACAATGTGTCGTTTTCCGACAACCGCACTACCTGTAGAATTGTCAGGCCTGAAAGAAGTAGATCGGCCAGTGTTAACCAAAACACTCTTTTGATCCCCACCAGTTTTACACTTTCTATGTTGGCCTTCAAACGTCCACCTTAAGCAACAGGAGGCACTAAGAGGTCGAATTTTAAGGTTGATTGATTCAACAAGAACTCTCCACGGCTGACAACTTTTACCTCTGCGTCGGAGTTATTACAACTCCATTTGCCTTCCTCTCCACTTTCAATCAGAATATGGGACTTCATTGACTCGATGAATAGTTTGGGTTTTCCGAAGCACTGTGGTTGCAGAAACACTGCAGGATTTGTCAGTCACATTCTCTTCACTCTCGAAAGGGCCTCATGGCCCATTACTTCACTTTGCTGGCAATCTACCTCTGCTACCTCGAAGATGCGCTGTTGACCTTCAAAAGGATATGGGTCAAATAGCCGCTCACTTGGTATCACTCCCCGGTTCTTACTGTCCTGGACCTAACTAACTGATACTGCGCAGTCAGTTTCACTCTTCTTCAGGGCAAATATTCCCTGGGAACCTCTTTCACTGTTTCTACAAATATATAAAACAAAAAAGAGTGGCGAAGGTAAATCTTGGTCCTTTAGGGGATGAGAAGGGAGATTTAATAATGGGAGATGAGGAAATGGCTGAGGAAGTGAACAGGTTGTTTGGGTCCATCTTCACAGAGGAAGACACAAATAACATACCAGTGACTGATAGAAATGAGGCTATGACAGATGAGGACATTGAGGTTATTGTTTTCACTAAGGAGGTAGCGATGGGCAAGCTAATGGGTCTAAGGTAGACAAGTCTCCTGGCCCTGATGGAATGCATCCCGGTGTGCAAAAAGGGATGGCTAGCGAAATTGCAAATGCACTAGTGATAATTTACTAAAATTAACTAGACTCGAGGGTCGTCCCGGCAGATTGAAAATTGGCAAACGTTACACCACTGTTTGAAAAAGCAGAACGCGGGTAATTATAGGCCAGTGAGCTTAACTTCGGTAAGAGGGGAAATGCTGGAATCTATAATCAAGGAGGAAATAGCGCGTCATCTGGATAGAAATCGTCCCATTGGGCGGGTTCATAAATGGCAGGTCATGCCTAACTTATTTAGTGGAATTTTGTGTGGACTTTACCAGTGCGGTAGTTAACAGGGAGAAAATGGATGTGGTATATCTGGATTTCCAGAAAGCGTTTCACAAAGTGCAGCACGCAATCTGCATAAGATAAAGATGCATGACATTAAGGGTAAAATAGTAGCATGGATAGAGGATTGGTTAATTAAAATAAAGCAGAGTGGGGTTTAATGGGTGTTTCTCCAGTTGGCAATCAATAGCTAGTGGTGTCACTCAGGGATCAGTGTTGGGCCCACAATTGTTCACAATTTACGTAGATGTTTTGGAGTTGGGGACCAAGGGCAATGTGTCTAAGTTTGCAGATGACACTAAGATGAGTGGCAAAGCAAAAAGTGCAGAGGATACCGGAAGTCTGCAGAGGGATTTGGATAGGCTAAGTGAATGGGCTAGGGCCTGGCAGATGGAATACAATGTTGACAAGTGTGAGGTTATCCATTTTGGTAGAAGTGACAGCAAAATGGATTATTATTTACATGATAAATTATTAAAATATGCTCCTTTGCAGATAGGTCTGGGTGTGCTAATGCATGAGTCGCAAAAAGTTGGTTTATAGGGGCTTCAGATGATTTAGGCGGCAAATGGAATTTTGTCCTTCATTGCTAGAGAGATGGAGTTTGAGACTAGGGAGGTTATGTTGCAATTGTATAAGGTGTTAGTGAGGCCACACCTGGAGTATTGTGTCCAGGTTTAGTCTCCTTACCTCAGAAAGGACACACTGGCACTGGAGGGTGTGCAGAGGAGATTCACTAGGTTAATCCCAGAGCTGAAGGGGTTGGATTACAAGGAGAGGTTGAGTAGACTGGGACTGTACTCCTTGGAATTAGAAGGATGACGCGGATCTTATAGAAACATATAAAATTATGAAGGGAATAGATAGGACAGATGCTGGCAGTTGTTCCACTGGCGGGTGAAAGCAGAACTAGGGGGCATAGCTCAAAATAAGGGACAGTAGATTTAGGACTGAGTTGCGGCGGAACTTCTTCACTCAAAGGGTTGTGAATCTATGGAATTCCTTGCCCAGTGAAGCAGTTGAGGCTCCTTCATTTTGAAGATAAAGACAGATAGTTTTTTGAAGAATAAAGGGATTAAGTGCAGGAAAGTGGAGCTGAGACCACCAATGATCAGTCATTATCTCATTGAATGGCGGAGCAGGTTCCAGGGGCCAGAAGGCCTACTCCAGCTCCTAGTTCTTATGCTCTTATGTTATTATGCTCACTTGAAGGGAATGGCATTGGGTTTATCGGAAGAGATGGAAATAAATCACATTTTGGCATGTCCAGTCACCTATTTCTTCCAATTAACTAAATCTTTTACTAGAACATAGAACATAGAACATAGAACGATACAGCGCAGTACAGGCCCTTCGGCCCTCGATGTTGCACCGACATGGAAAAAATCTAAAGGCCATCTAACCTACACTATGCCCTTATCATCCATATGCTTATCCAATAAATTTTTAAATGCCCTCAATGTTGGCGTGTTCACTACTGTTGCAGGTAGGGCATTCCACGGCCTCACCACTCTTTGCGTAAAAAACCCACCTCTGACCTCTGTCCTATATCTATTACCCCTCAATTTAAGGCTATGTCCCCTCGTGCTAGCCACCTCCATCCGCGGGAGAAGGCTCTCGCTGTCCACCCTATCTAACCCTCTGATCATTTTGTGTGCCTCTATTAAGTCACCTCTTAACCTTCTTCTCTCTAACGAAAACAACCTCAAGTCTTTCCTCATAAGATTTTCCCTCCATACCAGGCAACATCCTGGTAAATCTCCTCTGCACCCGTTCCAAAGCTTCCACGTCCTTCCTATAATGAGGCGACCAGAACTGTACGCAATACTCCAAATGCGGCCGTACTAGAGTTTTGTACAACTGCAACATGATCTCATGGCTCCGGAACTCAATCCCTCTACCAATAAAGGCCAACACACCATAGGCCTTCTTCACAACCCTATCAACCTGGGTGGCAACTTTCAGGGATCTATGTACATGGACACCGAGATCCCTCTGCTCATCCACACTATCAAGAATTTTACCATTAGCCAAATATTCCGCATTCCTGTTATTCTTTCCAAAGTGAATCACCTCACACTTCTCCACATTAAACTCCATTTGCCACCTCTCAGCCCAGCTCTGCAGCTTATCTATGTCCCTCTGTAACCTGCAACATCCTCCCGCACTGTCTACAACTCCACCGACTTTAGTGTCGTCTGCAAATTTACTCACCCATCCTTCTGCGCCCTCCTCTAGGTCATTTATAAAAATGACAAACAGCAACGGCCCCAGAACAGATCCTTGTGGTACGCCACTCGTAACTGAACTCCATTCTGAACATTTCCCATCAACTACCACTCTCTGTCTTCTTTCAACTAGCCAATTTCTGATCCACATCTCTAAATCACCCTCAATCCCCAGCCTCCGTATTTTCTGCTAGCTTTGGAAGAATTGGTCGCCACTGGTCCAGATTCAATTGGCAACGCGTCTACTCGGGTACAGCTGCCCATCAATGAATCATAGTCAGACCCAAGGTCAAAGTCAAGATTATCCTCTGACTCTTCTTCTCTCGCATCACTCTCATAACAACTATTCACAATAATTTCGTAACTGCGAGTAAGCAGCAGTCAAAACTTTCATGTGACCCTTCCCTCTTACTGTCACTCTTGTACCGGCTGTGAACCAGAACCTCAAAATCAGAATCAAAATCAAAGTCAAGATTATTGTCCAATTCTTCATCCTGTCGTAACCCTCTGCCTCAAAATGCTCGGGACCTTGTTTACTACCATGGTCAATTGAAACAGGTTGAACAGCCGTCAGCATCTCTTTCTGCGAGCCGTCTACTGTGCAATGAGTTTTTCATGCTCTCGCATGTCCAACAGGTGGTATTTCAGCTGCTAACTGCATTACTGCCTTCAGACTCTCCAAAATGGTGCGTTAAGCTACAACATTCAACCTTCACTACCGCCAAATCGTTCCTCAAAACTAAATTTATTCCTCCCACTGGAAGTTCTTTAACCACTCACACCACTACTGTATCTGTCACTAAAGCACTCCCGACTGCACATTATATAATGGAACTGGGATACAAATTCCATCCGTCCTATCCTCAAATACCTCAGCTTTCGCTGATCCTTTTCCACGAAGAGCTTTTGGATTGTCCCTGTGTCTGTTAAAATCGTTATGGGTCTGGGGACCCTTGTCGAGGATAATGTGGCAACTATCTACTTGGTCAAACGACCGGCATACTTCTCGTCTACTATTCTCGACGTCTACTCCACAGAAATGCTCACCTGAGGTCTCTTAAGTAAGTCCAGTTGATGCTTCCATCTGCACGTTGAATTCTCTACTTTCTCAGAATCCTTTCTGTGAACACCCACAACTCCAAAGGCACTTTGTTGTAACTTCCAACATGTTGAACGAACGTGTCCCATGTCACACATTGTTCCACCTAGACTTGCAAGTCTCACTCCTCACTCAGTAGCTCTATTTCTGGTCCAAGGAGGAAACCTCGGAGCATTCCCAGCTGCCCATCCCCTCCCTGGCCTACCTGTCTTCCTCGTACTCTCCCAGAACGATTTGATGTTATTGGGACCTGATATTGTGGTGCTACATTGTGTACTGTGAGGGGTGTGTGGTGTGCTGGGTAACTGATGGTGCTGTGACACATTGTGTACTGTGAGGGGTGTGTGGTGTGCTGGGTAACTGATGGTGCTGTGACACATTGTGTACTGTGAGGGGTGTGTGGTGTGCTGGGTAACTGATGGTGCTGTGACATATTGTGTACTGTGAGGGGTGTGTGGTGTGCTGGGTAACTGATGATGCTGTGACACATTGAGTACTGTGAGGGGTGTGTGATACACTGGGTACCTCATGGGGCTGTTGAGCATTGAGTACTGTGAGGGGTGTGTGATACACTGGGTACCTCATGGGGCTGTGGAGCATTGAGTACTGTGAGGGGTGTGTGATACACTGGGTACCTCATGGGGCTGTGGAGCATTGAGTACTGTGAGGTGAGTGTGATACACTGGGTACCTCATGGGGCTGTGGAGCATTGAGTACTGTGAGGGGTGTGTGATACACTGGGTACCTCATGGGGCTGTGGAGCATTGAGTACTGTGAGGTGAGTGTGATACACTGGGTACCTCATGGGGCTGTGGAGCATTGAGTACTGTGAGGTGAGTGTGATACACTGGGTACCTCATGGGGCTGTGGAGCATTGAGTACTGTGAGGGGTGTGTGCTGGTGTGCGATGCACTAGGTACCTGATGATGCTGTGGTACATTGAGTACTATGAAGGGTGTTTGTTGCTTTACCTATTGTAACAGATAGTCCGGAGGAAATTAGCGCTTGAAATGCCGAAAAAAGGGCATGGGGAGCTAGGAAAAGGTCCCAGATACGAAGTGATGGTATTGACTTGTTGTAAAAGTGATCGTGGGGAGGATGAGTCAGACGGCAGTCTTGAATTTGATCTAGGGTCTGACAATGACACGATGATAGTCAGTTCTTCCCGACTAGATTCGTCACCAATTCAGCTTGAAGCACTGGAGAGTAATTTGTCCAGAGCTAGTAAACGAAGAAGTACCTTGGAGGAGGGAGAAAATTGGAATTGCAAAAAGCTAATGTGTTTCCTCTTTCATGCGAGAGCTATGTCACCGTCCCGACATGTGAAAGAAGTTCCCATATCAGGCTTGTTCTAATAAAAATATGCCTCACCGCAGAGCGTCAGTTAGCCAGTGCGAAGACAGTGAGGACTGGGGAATGATACCAAGCGAGCGGCCGGTAGACCTCGACCTTTTGAAGGATTATTGCGCCTCTTCAAGGTAGCAGTGGTTAATAACCTGAATGGTGAAGTAGATGGCAATCAATCCTTTTTCGGAGTTAAGGGGAAGGTGGTAGGGTAATCCGGCAGTGGTTCTGCAATTACATTTGCCAGGAAAACCCAAGCTGGTCGTAGAATCAGTGACGTACCATTCTCGGATTCTGAAACTGGACTTGCCGGTGGTGGTTATAAAAAAACTCCGATGAGGATCTAAGAGTAGCCCCCCAGCAATCGTGGGCGTCGAGTCAATCAGCGTTGAGAGGATCAACCGTTAACAGCACTTGTTGCCGGAGGTGGCGCTGTGAAGGTAAGGGAAGAATGTAGGTCTGAAAGGAAAGTTGGTTAGCAGAGAACCCACTTCTTCATTCAGCGTTGACAATCCAGTTGGAGGCAACCCTGAAGGTTCGTTGGAACCTCAGGTTGGTTCTTGGTGTTATCTAAGGGAGAGCAAGAGACAGGTCTCGAGCAGTTGCTAAAGGAGTATGGACGATATTATAGTGAAGCAGGGGACACTCCAGTATTACTATTTATCTGGACCTCAAAACATTTGAACTACCAAGGCCACTTCCGTCTCGACTACAACCAGAGAGAGTGGCTCAGATAGAAACTGAGGGGCGATGCATGCCCAACGTGTTGCTGGAACACACAGCCCTCTTGTGGTTTACGGAAAACTGATGAGCGTCTGGCAATTCGACGCTCATTTGGAGATGCCGACAGCCCCTCACGTTTCTGAATTGTTAACTACTTGTGTTTATAGTGACAATTGAAACCGGGACACAAGGCTTTTCTGTAGAATAATTATTTCAATAGATTGTTGATAGGACATGCACGTATTGCTTGGCGGCAATAATATGAGTGCAAGTATTTTTAAATGTATTTAAAAGTCAGATTGTATCATGCATAAACGTGACAGGTATTTGTATTAGTGCTAATTTAGACGAATATGTGTGGTGTTTGCATACCTTGCAAACCTCAGAATGAATCGTCCATGTCCTGACATGTCATTCCTTTCGGTGGCGGTATGATAGGATAATGTTGTAAAACATTTTGTCTCTCCTGTGTACCGATTTTATTCCCACCCTGCTGCCTGATTTGATCGACAGTCTTCTGCATAGCTGTTAAAAGATTACTGCACCCTTTGTGATTTCTGTTACTGCAGATTTGAAGCTGAACCGGAACGCCGTGTCTTTATGGACGAGGCCAAGGCGTCCCATTACGTCTGTGGCAGAACATGTGATGTCGTGTTGATTGACTTGGCATGCAGCCAATCGCTCCATGTTGAATATTCAGCGAATTCTATTGTAGTTTAAGATTGGCGAAGCCAGTCAGAAACTTTCAGGAAAAGAGTGGGTTTTCTGCAGATTTCCAGATTTTTATCATTGATTAACATAGAATTTCCAGTGCAGAAGGAGGCCTTTTAGCCCATCGAGTCTGCACCGGCTTTTGGGAAGAGCACCCTACCCAAGGTCAAAACCTCCACCCTGTTCCCATAACCCAGTAACCACAGCCACCACTTGGGGCAACTTTGGACACTGAGGGCAATTTATCATGGCCAATCGACCTAACCTGCACATCTTTGGACTGTGGGAGGAAACCGGATTACCCGGAGGAAACCCATGCACACACACGGAGGATGTGCAGACTCCTCCCAGACAGCGACCCAAGCCGGAATCGAACCTGGGACCCTGGAGCTGTGAAGCAATTGTGCTATCCACAATGCTAACGTGCTGCCCCTTGTTTCAATTCTGTGAATGATGGTCTGCAATAAGGTGGTGGAGAATCTCCCTGTTTCGCTCCCTCTTTGCCAGCCAATTGTAAGACGTATTCTAGGTAATTCCGTGTCGACGTTCTTGCTAGAAAGGATAAAGGGGGAAAATAGAACTGGGAAAGAGATCTTATGATTCTGAAAGCACCAGTCATTTTCCAAAGATCAGTATCAATCAAACTCTGTGTCCCCTAAGTTGGAAAGAATTCAACATTGGAGCTAATAATGAGAATATTCCTTCAAGTGCGGCCAGAGTTCCGGTGTAGAGTTGAGGAAAAAGGTGAATACAACAACGTTTACCCAGGAAGGAAGCTGTCGTAGTTGCACAGTGAGGCGGAGCTCCGTCTGGTAGGAGAGGGGCGGAATCACATTGATCAGAATATCCCGTGAACAGCACCATTTGGTGGCCGGTGACAAGAATTTAACTGTTCTGAACAACTTGTACATAACGCCATCTGGTGTTGGAACGTTGGAATTGTACTGACCTGGACCTCTTGGGTGAACTGCCATCCGGTGGTCGAAATATGGAATGGGGTCTAGACTGCTTGAGTAAATCTTTTCCAGCGGTCGCAAAAACAGCAACGAAGACTCACCTCCAACGTTTATCATCAACACGCATTTTTATTCTGATCCTCTCCAAACCTTCCCTTGTGTCTGTCTTGTGTGTGTCAGGGTGGAGAGTGCGTTGGGGTTTTGGGAATAGGGAGAGTGGGAGATCATTGTCCTGTTATTTGTGTATGTACTCATCTGTTCCTCTTGTTGTTAATAAACAGTTTGTTAATGTTTTACTTATAAATATGGTGTATGTAATTCATTGGAGTAGTCAACGTTTGAAGATCTTCGCAAAACTCTAATTATTGGTTAATTCACTGATGGTGGGTCTGGGGTTCTTTGTGGTTGGAATTGACCGTGCCCTCACCCAACGTTTCTCAACATAAATCGAGGCTTCGTCTGCGATTTGAAACGTTTGATGGCGAGTTATTGGGTAGGGTTGGTCGTAATATAATAAAATGGTGAGGGAGGTTGCCAACCTATTTATCCAGGTTGAGAATGTAACTCTTGTTCACTTAGTGGGGCATTACAAAAACAAACTGGTCGAATTTACAGTTGAATTACAAATGGTAAAGTTACGGAGACGGGGGTAGTTGATGCGATTGTTAATTATTTCAATTTGACGAAGGTGCCATGAAATCAGAGATTCAGACGTGGTTGTGAAGCATCAGAGACTTCGACAAGTGGGAACAAGGAGCTGGAGATAACTCATTTGCATTTAACACATGAACGGGAGTTCAAACAAGTGGCGATGGAAAAGAAGCAGAAAGACATTGAAGTGGAATTCAGGAAAGAGGGAAGAGAAAATGAGAGAAAAGAAATGGAAAGTGAAAGGGAGAGAGAGGTCCAGCCTGCAATACTGGGAAAGTGTGGGAAGATGCAAGATATCGATACGAATTTTGGGAGTTGTGACAATCTCTGAGGCTGTGATAGAAGTCATTCTCTTAGAGGAGTTTATGTATTCCTTACCTTAGATAATAAGAAGCCAGGTTGAAGACGAGAGGTTACATACTACTCCGAAAGCAGCAATTATGGCTGACGATTACGAGCTCATCCATAAATATAAACATTTGCTCCATAACTCTGCATAATTTTGAAAAGTATAGGAGGCAGGAGTGTGAGAGGACGACAGGCAGCCAATAGCAAAACTGAATGTACTGTGGGTGGAAGAGAGACTTGGAACCCAGGGTTTTACCATTGTGAAAAGGTTATACGTGATCGTCCAGCCTCTTGAAATTTGCAAGAAAGAACACAGAACATAGAACGTAGAAAATACACCACAGAACAGGCCCTTCGGCCCATGATGTTGTGCACAACCTTTGTCCTAGATTAATGATAGATTGTCATAGAACTTACAGTGCAGAAGGACGCCACCCGGCCCACCGAGACTGCACCGGCTTCTGGAAAGAGCACCCCACCCAAGGTCAACACCTCCACCCCATCCCACAACCAAACAACGCCACCCAACACTAAGGGCAATTTTGTACACTAAGGGCAATTTATCATGGCCAATCCACCTAAACTGCACATCTTTGGACTGCTCGAGGAAGCTGGAGAACCCAGAGGAAACCCACGCACACCACAGAGAGGATGTACAGACTCCGCACAGACAGTGACCCAAGCCGGAATCGAACCTGGGACACTAGAGCTGTGAAGCAATTGTGTTATCCACAATGCTACCGTGCTGCCCTTAAGAACAAATGAATCTACACTCCATTAGACTACCGTAATCAATGTACCTATCCAATAGCCGCTTGAAGGTGCCTAAAGTTTCCGACTCAACTACTTCCACAGGCAGTGCATTCCATGCCCCCACTTCTCTCTGGGTAAAGAACCTACCTCTGACATCCCCCCTATATCTACCACCATTCACATTAAATTCATGTCCCCTTGTAATGGTTTTTTCCACCCGGCGAAAAAGTCTCTGACTGTTTACTCTATCTATTCCCCTGGTCATCTTATAAACCTCTATCAAGTCGCCCCTCATCCTTCTCCGTTCTAATGAGAAAAGGTCGAGCACCCGCAACCTTTCTTCGTAAGACCTATTCTCCATTCCAGGAAACATCCTGGTAAATCTCCTTTGCACCTTTTCCAAAACTTCCACATCCTTCCTAAAATGAGGTGACCTGGACTGCACACAGTACTCCAAATGTGGCCTTACCAAGATTTTGTACAGATACAAACGTCCGTGTAAGTTCTGGGGAGTCGGAATGAGGATTCTGAGAATGGACCGAAAGTGGGGAATTTTATGGTGCAGCTGATCACGTTAGAAGGCGCAAGATGCACACTGTTGTGGGACCATGTGCAGCGAATGAACTCCATGAGAGATGGAAAGTCAATCTATTTTCCTCACAGAGGTAGCCAAATCTGGTACAATTTTTGGAGACTCAGGAGCTACTCAATCTTCTGTTCTGGAGAAGGATTTGGTATTTTCTCCAGAGAGCTTAGTGAAAGCCGAGGTATTCGTGAGTGTGATGGGTGAAAGGTGTTGAAGTTAGATGTGACTGAATGTCAGGTCCAGTTGCTGTTGGAGTGCTTAAGGATTTCTCGGTGGAAGGAACAGTCTTAGTTTGGGCAACGGGTTAGCAGAAGTGAAGGTTCGGGTTTTAATCAGGGCTGCATACTGTCCAAACGAAGTGGGAAAGTTAGCAGCTGAAATACCGACTGGAGGGCATTGGAGAGTTAGGAAAACGGCTCAGCGAAAGAGGTTTTGAGCATCATGGAGACTGTTACCATGATAGTGAATTAAGTCATTCGCATTTTCAACCCAAAGGTGACCATACGAATTAGGAATTAGACAAGAACCTTGACGTTGACTTCGCTTATAATTATGAGGTGCTGGTCAGAAGTTGTTGCAAGAATGTTGGTGAGGATTCTGAGGAAATTTTTGACTTCAACCTCGGTCCTGGTTACAACATAATGGTGAATTGTAATTGTACGAGTAATAGTAGGGAGGAAGAGTCAGACGAGATCCTTGATTTTGATCTCGGGCCTGTCTCTGATACGATGATGGACAGTTGTACCCGAGTACAATCATCACCAACTGAGTTTGGATCAATGGCGAACAATCCTCCCCGACCTAGAAATGGAGATAGTGACCTGGAGGAGGTAGGTGAATTGGACTTGAAAAAGATAATTTGCCTCTTGCGATGAGCCCATTGTCATTCCCTTCATTTGAAAAACGTTCCCGGAGCAAGGCTTGCTCTTTGTAAACGTACAACTCACTGCACAGCGTCAGTTCATCACAAAGAGGATGGGAAGGACTGGGGAATGTTATCAAGCGAGCGCCTGGTAGGCCTATTTCCTTTTCAATGATTACCATGCCTGTTCGAAGCAGTAGAGGTTGATAACAAGGAGGATGAAGCAGTTGGCCATCAATCCTTTTTGTGAGTTAGGGGGAAGGTAGTTTGCAAATCCTGTAGTGGCTCTATAATTAAGGAACCAGGAAATCCCAAGCTGCTTGTAGGGTCAGTGATTTCCCATACTCTGATTCTGAAAGTATAGACGCCGGCATTAGTTACAAAACTTCAGATGAGGATGTATGTTTCCAACGCAGGAATAGTACCTGCCGAGTCAATCAACTTTATACGACTGACCCCTGAGCAGCGGGTGTCGCTGAAGGTGTCCCTGTGGCGGTGAAGAGATAATGTAAGGCTGCTAAGGTTGCAAAGAGCCTGTTGGTTAGGTGAGAACCCAGTACTTCATTCAGTGCTGACAACCCTGCTCGCGTCCAGTTGTTAGAAACCCTCAACGCTTGTGCTGAAGTTCATCGGTCACTTAGGACGGCTTGTTACTGTTAACTGAAGGCCATACAGAGACAGGTCTAGACCAGGTGCCAAAGGTGTATGGAGGAGATGGAACGGAAGACCAGGGGCCACTCCATTAATTACCCCTGGTGTGGACCTCAAAACGTTTGAACTACAAAGGCCACCTACATCTGTGCAGCAAGAACAGAGACCGGTTCAGTTAGAAACTGAGGAGCAATGTATATCGGGCACGTTGTTGGAAAACCCAACCCTGATGTTGTCCATAGATCGCCGAGAAAATTCTGGAACGTTGGCGGCCATGTTAGAGAATGAATCAGTGCGGGTGCCCCACGCGTTTCTGAACTGTTAACTAGTTTCCGCGATGGCCAGCACATTGTAGTCCCAAATACACATCCATGATTTATGTTCACCCGCCTTATTTCTGGTGCTTCTTGCGTTGAGGTATTCATATTTCAACCCATCTCCAAGCACGTAAGTATTCTCATTTGTCAATGTTACCTGTCCCACTGCGTCACGACAGGCTTTGACGTCCTGAACATCGACTAATGTGGTTGCTGGACTACAAATCCGGTTTCAATTCCTCTGCCAAATTAGTTTAAACCCTCCCGAAGAGTACTAGAAAACCTCCGTCCCAGGATATTTATGCCCCACTGGTTCAGATGCAACCCGTCTTGCTTGTACAGGTCCCACCTTCCCCAGAATGTGCTCAAATTATCCAAATTCGTGAAGCCCTCCCTCCTACACCATTCCTGCTGCCATGTGTTCAACTGCACTTCGACCTATACCTCGCCTCGCTATCACGTGGCACCGGCAACAAATCATAGATGACAACTCTGTCTGTCCTGGCTTTTAACTTCCTGCCTATCTCCCTCAACTCGTTTATTACACCCACACCTATGTCGTTGGTACCAATGCGCACCAGGACTTCTGGCTGCTCCCCCTCCCCCGTAAGAATTCCCAAAGACACGATGCGAGATGTCATGGCACCCTGGAGGCACAGAACCATCCGTGAGTCTCGGCCATGTCCACTAGGTTCACTGCGAATTGAGGTGATTAGCTAGGTTGAGTGGAAAATTTGATGTTCTGCCAGGTATTCGGAATGAATTGTGTGATATACAAGGTCCAATGAACAGAGAACATATAGTGCAGCAGGAGGCCATTCGGCCCATTGTGTCTGCACCGACCCAAATTATGCCCTCACGTCCTCCCTATCCCCGTAACCCAATAAACTCTCCTACGCTTTTTGGACACTGAGGGTAAATTAGCATGGCCAATCCACCTAGCGTGCATGTCTTTGGACTGTGGGAGGAAACCGGAGCACCGGAGGAAACCCACGCAGACATGGGGAGAACATGCAGGCTACTGGCGCTGTAATCCACAGTGCTAGCCACTGTGTTACCGTGTTGCCCTCACAATGTATATTACTGATGCAATCATATACTAGTTAAACAGGGTAATGGGATTTTGCACTTTGCATCGTGGGATACACTAGGTAAATTGGGTGATACATAAGGTCTAACTGGATAATGCAACGTAATTGAAGTTAATCCCAGGAACATTTGTGATATTTCTGAAAGCCATGTCTTGTCATCTGAAATTGCCTTCACTGAAGGGTCAGTGTGTTATACCTGACAGCCATGCATTTTGAAATATCAGGTAAGCAAGGGGAAAGATAGAAACACCAGGCTCATGCACATTGAGCCGGAAGGCATCACGGGAGAAGAGGTAACTGACTAACTTTAAAGAAGCAAACAAGAAAACGGAAGCTATGTGCACAGTGGATTATGATGAGAACCAGGGATAATAACATCGCGAGTAGCTCCCGTGTTTGGAACACGGAGGAGACGCTAGAATGACGTCTGAAATAGGGGAGGATTGTTTAAGTTAAACCGTATAAAATACTGTGCCAGCGAGGTTTATCCAACGTTAACTCGGGATCGCAACAGTGGTTAGCACTGCTGTTTCACTGCACCAGGGTCCCAGGTTCGATTCCCGCCTTGAGTCAATGTCTGTGCGGGGTATGCATGTTCTCCCTGTGTCTGCGTGGGGTTCCTCCGGGTGCTCCGGTTTCCTCCCACTAGTCCCGAAAGACACGCTTGTGACGCAATTTGGACATTCTGAATTGTTCCTCATTGTATCCGAACAGGCACCCTATTTGGCGACTAGGGGCTTTTCATAGTAACTTCATTGCAGTGTAAAGTAAGCATACTTGGTCCAATATTTTTTAGAAACATTTAGAGTACACAATTATTTTTTTCTAATTGAGGGGCAAATTAGTGTAGCCAATCAACCAAACCTGCACGTCTTTCAGTTGTGGGCGTGTAACCCACGCAGACATGGGTAAAATGTGCATACTCGAGACAGTAACCATGGGCCGGAATCGAGCCTGGGTCCTCAGCGCCTTAGACAGCAAAGTTGTGGCAATGATAAAGATTATTATTATTTGGCCTGACTTCCAAAGCCCAAACCCTTCTGAGTGAACGTGACCAAGCTCTCTCAAATGGGAAGTGTACTTCATCCAAGCCGTCAATCTTGAAAGTTGTGTTTCTTTTTAAATAAACACATCACGGTAGTCTTATTGAAGTCTCAGAGAAATAATAAAAGCTGCATTTAAAAGTAATCCACCCCGACTATGAGTGTTCAATTCCGTCAGGATTCCTCAGTTGCTGCAAGCAGAGGCATAGCAAGGTACTCAGGCACTTGGAGCGATGTACTTTGTAAGAGAAGCATTGCATGAATCCAATGTCTGGTGAGCCTGTTACACCAGACAGACACATGGTGGAGTATGAATTAGCTGGTACCAAGAAGGAGGAGACCACTTCTAGATACAGAATTTGGATGTGTAGGCATGTACACTCGAGGAGCGATAAATTACAAACTTCAACGGTAGATGGTTTCCGATCTCATGTATACCAGGGCTGAAATAACAGCGACACGAGCGAGGTGAAAACTTCTCCAGTTGCAGAGAAAGATGGTTTAATGCTATGAGGGAAAGACAACAAAAGGGGGCCAAGGTAACATAGGAAATCATAGAATCATGGAATGTACAGTGCAGGAAAAAATGAAAATCGCTTATTGTCACAAGTAGGCTTCAATGAAGTTACTGTGAAAAGCCCCTAGTCGCCACATTCCGGCGCGGCTGGTACGGGAATCGAACCGTTCTGCTTGCCTGCTTGGTCTGCTTTAAAAGCCAGCGATTTAGCCTTGTGAGCTAAACCAGCCCCTGGGAGGAGGCCATTCGGCCCAGCGCATCTGCACCGGCCCTTGGAAAGAGAACCCAACATAAGCAGGGGTCGAGCGAAGTTAACTGCAGGTACGGGGCATGTGGTCTGAGGAATAATCAAATATTTTCGAAAGTGTGTGGCTGGCACCAATAACCACCGGAAGAGATAAAACCTGAGAATGCAAAACTGGAGGTTATTGAAACTGTGCTCGCAGTAAGTGAGGAGAGATGAAGGGTGATAAAAAAGTTGTGGTATTGAGTGAGCTTGAAGTACATATTTGTGGATAGTCCGTGCTGTGAAATGGAGGGCGCTATGTCAGTGAATGCAAAGGACATGTCAGAGACGAAACAGACGAAGGAAAATGATGTCGTAATTGAAAGCAAAGCAAATATAATCTTTAGGAAATAGCGCCAATGACTTCATAAATGTTCCCCAGGAATCGCAGAAGGATTGGCAAAAGGAAAGGAGCTGGATTCGGCGTTTGCCAGGCGCTTGTTTCTCCGTGGAGCATCAATCCCTGGCAGCAGAATTCTATCTCCCTCAGCTTACTGATGTGATCTCTCAGTTATACGTACATAAAAAGCAAGAGGGAAGTCAGGGGAAAGGCAGGCGAGGGAATATATGTATACAAAGACGATTGATGCAGTTAGGGGAGTGGATGTTGTCTATATGGAATTCAGTTAGGCCTTTGACAAGGTCCCTTTATGGCAGACTGGTACAAAAGATGAAGTCATACTGGATCAGGAGTGAGCTGGCAAGATGGATACAGAACTGGCTAGGTCAGAAAAGGCAGAGACTAGCAATGGAGGGGTGCTGTTCTGATTGGAGGTCTGTGATTAGTGGTGTTCTGCAGGGATCAGTGCTGGGACAATTGCTATATGAAAATGGGCGAGGTACTAAATGAAAACTTTGCATCAGCATTCACCAAAGAGAAGGCATTAGTAGATGTTGAGTCTGGAGAAGGGTGTGTAGATAGCCTGGTCACATTGACACGCAAAAAGACGAGGTGTTCGGCGTCTTGAAAAATATTAAGGTAGATTAGTCCCCTGGGCTAGATGGGATCTACCCTAGAATACTGAAGGAGGCAGAGAGAGGAAATTGCTGAGGCCTTGATAGAAATCTTTGGATCCTCACTGTCTTCAGGTGATGTCCAGGAGGACTGGAGACTAGCTAATGTTGTTCCTTTGTTTCGGAAGGGGAGAAAGGATAATCCAGGGTACGACGGCCAAAGAGCTTTAAGTCAGTGGTAAAATGTTACTGGAGAACATTCTTCGAGACAGGATCTCCTCCCATTTGAAAGGAAATGGACATATTAGCGAGAAGCAGCACGGTTTTGTGAAGGGGAGTTCGTGTCTCACAAACTTGATAGTTTTTCGAGGAAGTCACAAGGACGATTGATGCAGGTAGTGCAGTGGATGCTGTCTATATGGCCTTTGACAAGGTCCCTCGTGGCAGACTGGTACAAAAGGTGAAGTCACACTGGATCGGGGTGAGCTGACAGGGTGGCTGCAGAACTGGCTGGATCATAGAAGGCAGAGAGTAGCAATGGAGGGGTGCTGTTTAGATTGGAGTGCTGTGACTAGTGTTCTACAGGGATCAGTGCTGGGACATTTGCTATTCGTAGTGCATATAAATTATTTTGAGGAAAATGTAACTGATCTGATCGGTAAGTTTGCAGACGGCACCAAGGTTGTTGGAATTTCGGATTCGGATAGAGGATACAGAGAGTTCTCACTGGAATGACGGGGGTTGAGGTGCGACCTGATAGAGATCTACAAAATTATGAGGGGCATAGTGGATAGTCTGTCCCAGGGTAGAGCGGTCAATTACTGGGGGGGGGGGGGGGGGCGGCGGCGGAGAGGCATAGGTGCGAGGGGCAAGGTTTAGTGGAGATGTACGAGGCAAGTTTTTTACACAGAAGGAAGCGAGTGCCTGGAACTCGCTGCCGGAGAAGGCGATTGAAGCAGGGACAATTGTATCATTTAAAGGGCACTTTGACAAATACATGAATAGGATGGGAATAGAGGGAGACGGACCTCGGAAGTTTAGACGGACAGAATGGTCGGCACAGGCTTGAAGGGTCGAAGGGCCTGTTCCTGTGCTGTACTTTTCTTTTTTCTTGGGGTGAATTTTTCGCCGGCAGGATTCCCAGCTTTGCCGCAGAACACTCCAGCTTGTGATTTCCCTGCGGTCTGAAGGATGTTAGTGGCTGCACCAGATTGGAGAATCCTCCCGCCAACGTTGGCGCGCCGCCGAGAAACACACAGCTGAGGTGGCGGAGAATTCAGAACCCCCAAACCGCTCTCCAGCGCTCCCCCCCCCCCCCCACCCAATGTGGTCGGGAAACGTGCGGGAGGGGCTGGGCTGCCGGAGGCTATACAGAATCAAAATGACAAAAGCGAACATGTGTACACATACTGCACACACATATTGCATGGGGAGAACATGCCACCTGGCAGAAATATTTGAGTTCCAATTATGCTTACATTTAAACAGGACCTCTGCTCCAGATATTCTTTACCACAGTCTCCGCATTGAGAACTGAGGATGAGGATACTTCCAGCCGATAAATTTCTCGCTGGTGAGTAAGAGATGAGATCCAGCGCAATGTATGTTGTTACAAATAAAATAAAATGAATGTGTCTTCGGACATGACCGGCAGTAGTTGCTGGAGAGGAACTGGCCGGGCAATGGCCCGGACTGTCTGTCGGGTAATATCCCATCCACTGAGTTGGGAATATTTCGTGTTCACCGGACTGTGCAGTAGAGAGGCCAGGCTGACTATGACAGCAATTAGACGGGAAATTCTGGAAAACAACTCCAAGCTCATAAGAAAGCAGTTCAGTCGTGCTGTGGGAGAGGGACAATGAGCCAGTCGATATTCATTTGTCTATTTATTTATTTATTTGCTTTTCCTTCGGGTTTTTGAATTGTAGTTGTATGAGGTTTAACACATGGCAGGAGATCCCAGGCCTGTATCTTTCCCCGTGGTCTAGTAGTTAGGATTCAGCGCTTTCACCGCCACGGACGGGTTCGTTCCCGGCCAGGGAATTAAGTCTTGGACAGCACCGTGGTGCAGTGGGTTAGCCCTACTGCCTCACGGCGCCGAGGTCCTTGGTTCGATACTGGGTTCGGAGGATAGGGTGGAAATGAGGGATTGTGGGTCGGTGCAAATTCGATGGGCCAAATTGCCTCCTTCTGTACTGTATGTGCTATGTTCCATATCATGCTCCTCATGCTCTCTTGTGCCATGTGGCAGATCAGAACATGTCCACTGGTTTCCCCTGGTGAGCTGAAAGCATGGGCAACGGCGCCGCTCCCATAGAACATAGAACAGTACAGCACAGAACAGGCCCTTCAGCCCTCAATGTTGTGCCGAGCCATGATCACCCTACTCAAACCCACGTATCCACCCTATACCCGTAACCCAACAACCCCCCGCTTTAACCTTACTTTTTAGGACACTACGGGCAATTTAGCATGGCCAATCCACCTAACCCGCACATCTTTGGACTGTGGGAGGAAACCGGAGCACCCGGAGGAAACCCACGCACACACAGGGAGGACGTGCAGGCTCCACACAGACAGTGACCCAGCCGGGAATCGAACCTGGGACCCTGGAGCTGTGAAGCATTTATGCTAACCACCATGCTACCGTGCTGCCCGATAGCTCCGGGGAAATACTCAGAGAGTCCGGTAACAATAGCTTTATTGAAAATCTGGAGGCAGTATCGCGAACACTTCGGGTTGGCTGCAGGGTGAAGGGAAATGGTCATTCGGGGAAACCACAGAGCCAGTGAGGTGGGACAGAATTTTTCGGAAATGGAAAGACAGGGGATTAAGAGCCTAAAAGATGTGTTTCTTCGGGGTCGATTTGAAGGGTTGAAGGAGCTGGAAGCAAAGTGAAAAGTGAAAATCGCTTATTGTCACAAGTAGGCTTCAATGAAGTTACTGTGAAAAGTCCCTAGTCGTCACATTCCGGTGCCTGTTCGGGGAGGCTGGTACGGGAATTGAACCGTGCTGCTGGCCTGCTTGGTCTGCTTTAAATGCCAGAGATTTAGTCCAGTGTGCTAAACCAGCCCCTTAAGTATGGGCTGGAGCAGGGAGAAGTGTTTAGATATATGCAGGTTGCCAGAAAGGAGATACAGAGCTTCCTGGAGGAACCGGTTTTCACATTGTTCGAGGAGGTCCTGGCAGCAAGGGGACTGGAGAAGGGACAGTGTCAACGGTATACGGGGCAATGTTGGGAAAGGATAAGGCACCACTGGAGGGGTCAGAGCAAAGTGGGAGGAAGAGTTGGGAGAGGTTATAGAGGAGGGGTTCTGGTGTTAGGTGCCCCGGAGAGTGAATGCCTCCACCTCATTTGCGAGGCTGGGGCTGATACAGCTGGTGGTGATCTACAGAGCGCACATCACGAGCGTGAGGATGAACCAATTATTTAAAGGTGTAGAAGATATGTGTGAAGGTTGCTGGGTGGGGGCCAGGGTTGTAAAAGGGTGCGGCGGCAGACATCATAGACTTCGCCTTGTTGGTCGCCCGAAGGCGGATCCTTCTGGAATGTAGAGTGGCCTCTCCACCCTGTGCCCTGGCGTGGTGAGGGGACCTGTTGGAATGCTTGACCCTTGAGAAGGTTAAGTTCGAACGGAGGGGAAGTTCGGAGGGCTTCTCCAAGTCATGGTCGCTATTTATTATGACCTTTTAAGTATTGGATAACATCGAACATTATTTGGGGGGGATGGGTGTGTGGGTTGTGGGGTGGGGGGGGTTATGTATGTTAATGACTGGTATGGGTTATCCCTGATTCCTTTTTTGTCTTTTGCTTATGTTAACATGCGGGCTGGTGTTTGGGGGTTGGTGGGAGGATGGGATCGTTGTTATTGTTATGGGGTTTGATATATTTGTTGTTGATTATTGTTTGTTGTTGGTTGGTGTAAATTCGGGAGGAAAATTGTGAAAAAGGAGGAGAATAAAAATATTTTTAAAAAAACAGTATCCAAAGCGTTATATCTGTTTTGCAGGGGGATGACCGCAGGGGACACCTGCACTTGCTCCTTCACGTGCAAGAAGCGTGTCCAGTTACAGCTCCTGTTAGACTCCTTGTCAGCTCTGCAGCTGTGGATGGACTCACTTTCGAGCATCCGCAAGGACGCTGAGGAAAGCGTGTTTAGTGAATTGGGCACACAGCAGGTGAAAATTACTGCGTGAGATAGAAAATGTGTGACCAAAAGACAGAGCAGTGCAGGTGTCCCTGCGGTCATCTCCCTGCAAACAGATATACCGCTTTAATTACTGTTGAGGGAGATGGCTGATCGGGTGAAAGCAGCAGCAGTCAGGTTCATGGCACTGTCGCTGGCTCTGCTGCGCAAGATGGGAGGGAGGTGAATGGCAGGACGAAATCGATAGGTGACTCAATTGTAAGTGGAACAGACAGGCATTTCTGCGGAGGCAAACGAAACTCCATGATGATAATATATTGCCTCCCTGGTGCAAGGGATGTCTCAGAGTGGCTGCAGGACATTTTTGGGGCGGGGGGTGAAACGCCTGCTGTCGTGGTGCACAGGGTGTCAACGATATAGGTAAAAAAAGAGGATGAAGTCCTTCAAGCTGAATCAGGGCGTGGGTAATTAAACTAAAATGTAGGACCTCAAAGGTAGTAATCTCAGGATTGCTCCCAGTGCCACGAGCTATTCAGAGCAGCAATGTCAGGGTAGATAGAATGAATGTGTGGCTCGAGAGACGGTGCAAGAGGGATGGATTGAAAACTATGGGGCATTGGAACCGGTTCTGGGGGAGCTGGGAAAAGTACAAAGCGGATTGGAAGCGACGTCCTGGTGCTGCTGGGAAGGGTTTGCCAGTGCTGTTGGGGAGAGTTGAAACTAATGTGGCAGTGGGATGGTAACCGATGCAGGAATTCGGAGGGAAGTAAAACTACCCCCCCAAAAAAAACACAGAGGGGGAAAGTGCAAGGCACAAAAGCAATAGTTAAAAATCAAAAAGGGCCATAATATACAGTACAGTGACTGAGGAGAGTATGAAAATGGAGGTGACAATGCAGCATTAAGCGTGTTGTACCTAAATGTGCACAGTATACGGAACAAAGTCAGTGAGTTTGTTGCGTGCATTGAAATTGGCCGGGACGATGTTGTGGGCATCACAGAGGCGTGCCTGCAAGTGGATCAGGGCTGAGATCTAAATATCCACGCATATACGTCCTATTGAAAGGACAGGCATATGGGCAAAGGAAGCGGGGTTGCATTGTTCGTAAGGATTACAGTTAAATTGATAGCAGGGAGCAATATACCACCAGAAGGCATAGAATTGCTGTGTGTTGAGTTGAGGAATCGCAAAGTTAAAAAGACGCCGATGGTAGTTATGTACAGGCCCCCGAGCAGTAGTCAGGACGTAGGGAAGAAAATAAATCAGGAGATAGAAAAGGCAATATTACAATAATTATGGGCAACTTAAATATGCAGGTGGACGGGAAAATCAGGTTGGTAGTGGATCCCAAGAAATGTAAATTGTGGACTGTCAAAGGAATGGTTTTGGTACAAACTGTGACAGAGCCGACTCGGGAAAAGACAATTTTGGTTTTGTTGATGTGTAATGAGGCAGGCTTCATTTGGGAACTTAAGGTGAACGAATCCTTCAGAAGTAGTGACCACGATATGATAGAATTTACCCTGCAGTTTGAGAAGGAGAAGGTGCAATCAGATGTAACGGTATTACAATTAAATAAGGGGAACGACAAAAACGTAAGGTGGCCATAGTTGATTGGAAAAGGAGCCGAGAAGGGAGGACAGTAGAACACAACGGCAGAAATTTTTTGGGGTTATTAGGGATATACAACAGAAATTCATCCCAAGGAGGTCGTAACATGCTAAGGGGAGGACTCGGCATCCATTGTTGACAAAGGATGTCAAGCACAGCATGAAGGCTAAAGAAAAAACATACAAAGTGGGGAGGATTAGTGAGAAATCAGAGGATTGGGAAGCCATAAAAAGTGAGCAGAGAACAACAAAAAAAGAGATAAGAGGGTAGAGGATGAAGTATGAGTGCAAGTTGTTAGCAATGTAAAGGAAGATAGGAAGATATACTTTCAATATATAAAATATAAGAAGGGGCACGAATGGACATTAGACCAAAGAAATGTGACTGGAGAAGGAAAAAAGGGAAGCAAATAAATGGCAGACGAACTGAGTAGTTACTTTGCATCAGTCTGCACGGTGGAGGACACCAATGGGATGCCAGAGCTCCAGGAGAACCAGGGGGCAGAGGTGAGTGCAGTGACCATTACTACCAAGAAGATTTTGCGCAAACTGAAAGGTCTGAAGGTGGATAAGTCACCTGGACTGGATGGACTACACCGCATGAGGAAATCGAGGAGGCATTAGTGATGATATTTCAGGAATGACTGGAGGCAGGAAGGGTCCCAGAGGACTGGAAGGTGGCGAATATAACACCACTGTTTAAGAACGGAGGAAGGCAGAAGACGGGAACTTATAGGCCGGTTAACCTGACTTTGGTATTTGGTAAGATTTTAGAGTATGTTATTAAAGATGAGATTGCGAAGCACTTGGAAGTACATGGTTAAATTGGAGTCAACACAGCTTTTTCAAAGGGAGGTCGTGTCTGACAAATCTGTTAGAGTTCTCTGAGGAAGTAATAAGTAAGTTAGACAAAGGAGAACCAGTAGATGTGGTTTATTTAGAGTTCCAGAAGGCCTTTTACAAGGTGCCGCATAAGTTTAGAGCTCATTGTGTTCAGGGTGAGATTCAGGATAGAGGATTAGCTGACTGGCAGAAGGCAGAGAGTGGGGAGAAATGGGTCATTTTCAGGATATAGCCGATGACCAGTGGTGTGCCTCAGGGGTCTGTGGTGGGACCCCAGCATTTTGCTATATATATTAATGATCTGGAAGAAGGTACTGAAGGCACTGTTGCTAAGTTTGCAGATGATACAAAGGTCTGCAGAGACTGGTCGTATTGAGGAAGCAAGTGGGCTGCAGAAGAACTTGGACAAACTCGGAGAGTGGGCAATGAAGTGACAAATAAAATACAATGTGGAAATGTATTAGGTTATGCACTTTGGAAGGAGGAAATTAGGCACAGACTATTTTCGAAACGGGTAAATGCTTCGGAAGGCAGATGCACAACGGGACTCGGGTGTCCTTGTTCACAATTCTATGAAGGTGAATATGCAGGTTTAGTGTAGCCACCTAAAATGGACGCTGAGCTACAAAGTAAGCCAAGCGCTAAGACTGCAGGGAAACAGGCAGTTTAGCCAGAACAGCAGTCTGCAAAGAGAGCATTTTGCAGTCTGCAAGTAGCAGAAACCAGTTTGGGCTCAGGTGAGAAGACCTTAGCTAGGTGCAAATGGCAAAACGCTTTGCATGCTAATGAGGCAATCAGACCTGAACACCCACACAATAGAAACATTTGATTCTGAATGGACACATTTGAATCAAGGCCCAGACATCGAGGCACCAGAAACCTCCAAACAAAAGGGCATAAGAAACGCCCCCCCCCATCACGGAGACCCCCTCGCATTGGGGAATTAAAACAGTATCGATGAGGAATTGACCCAATAGATAACCAAAGGTTAAAGCCCGCCCAAGAAGAGGGAAGGACAATGGGATCCCTATAAAAGACAGGGACCTCGTGTTGTCCGGTCTGTTATTCCGTGCTCCGGCCCTGACCAAGAACTTGAAGATCCACTCTGACTCCAGCCGTCGAGCACCAGCCGCCGAACCGTAAGTGCCAGTACGACGCTCGCTACGCGAACTAAGCCCGCTAGAACCCCCAGTGACCAGAACGCTTGCTGAAGGTTGCAGCCCAAGACCAGGACGAAGGCCTCGCTCCCTGACCTTGCCTGTTCCTGTTAGATAAGTATTCTGATTACTTTAGTTTAGTCATAGCTTAGTCTCTTAGTGTGTGCATGAGTATTTATTATAACTGTATAATAAATATTATCGTTTGGACCTTACTAATCGGTGTATCGTCTTTATTACTTTGAACTTGACCTTGGAATATTCGTGACGGTGTCTATACGGCACCTGGCGACTCCTAAGCTGAATAAATACATAGAACAGAGCCTAGTGGTGTTAAGCACTTGGAAGTTAATACACCCCAATAAACGCGTTTTACGCCCATAGTAAAACGTGCAACATTAGTCAGCAGGTAATAAGGCAAATGCAATGTCAGCAGTCTTGTCAAGAGGGCTCGAATACAAGATCAGGGATGTACTTCGGAGGCTGTATAATGCTCTGGTTAGACACCAGTTGGAGTATTGTGAGCAGTTGTGGTCCCCGTATCTCAAGAAGGATGTGCTGGCCTTGGAGAGGGTCCGGAGGAGGTTTACAAGAATGATCTTTGGAATTGAGAACTTGTCATATGAGGAACGTTTGAGGACTCTCGGTCTGTACTCGTTGGAGTTTAGAAGGATGAGATGGGATCTTATTGAAACTTAGAAGATACTGCACGGCCTGGATAAAGCGGACGTGAAGAGGATGTTTCCACTTGCAGGAAAAACGAGAACCAGAGGACACCATCTCAGACTGAAGGAACGATCCTTTCGAACAGAGATGAGGAATTTCTGCAGCCAGAGGCTGGCGAATCTGTGGAACTCTGCTGCAGAGGGCTGTGAAGATCAATTCACTGAGTGGATTTAAGACGGAGATAGATATGTTCTTGATTCATAAGGGGATCAGGGGTAATGGGGAGCAGGCAGGAGAATGGGGATGAGAAAATATCAGCCATGATTGAATGCCGGAGCAGACTCGATGGGCCAAGTGACTAATTCTGCTCCGATGTCTTCTGGTCTGATGATCTTACGATATGGAATTTGAGTCAAGAGAATTAAAAGTTCCCTCCGAACGTTCTCCGCGTGCGTGTGACGGTTTCCTCCAGGTGCTCCGGGTCCTCCCACAAGTTCCGAAAGACGTGCTGTTCGCTGAATTGGAAGTTCTGTATTCTCCATCTGTGTGCCCGAACAGGCTGCGGATGTGGCGACTGGGGCATTTTCGCAGTAAGTTCATTGTAGTGTTAATGTAAGACTGCTTGTGACAAAAATAAAGATTATTATTGCTTCTGTTCTTAAACAAAGAAACAACATTCGCTATTCTCTAGTCCTCTGCGACCTTACCGGTCACCTGTGAGGATGCAAGGTTTGTGTCAAGGCACCAGCAATTTCTCTCTTGCCTCACTCTGTATTCTGGAGTAGATACTATATGGCATTGGGGATTTATCTATCTTAATTATTTTCGAGACAACAATCACGTCCTCTTTTTTGAGCTCAATGTGACCTAGATTACCTCCACGTCCTTCCCCTGAGTCAACATCGACAAAGCCCTGCTCGCGTGAATGATAACGCACAGTTCTCATTCAGTACTTCGCCCATTTCCTCTGATTTCACGCACAGATTACTGCCTTTGTCCTTCAGTGGGCCGACACTTTCCCTGTCTGCCATCTTGTTATTTGTACACACTTAATAAGCCTGTGGATTTTCCTTACTCCTGTTTATCCATGACTTTTCGTGACTCAGTTTCTCCCTCCTGAATCGCTTCACTGAATCAGATGACAGTCCTCATGGGGAGAAAAATATCCAAGATCCGTTCAGCTTTTCAGTGTGTTGGCATTCAAGTCATGTTTGGAACAGCAAAAGTGACAGATGGTTCGATTGTTCATTCGACAGACATCCGATTCTGCAATCGCAAATATTGATTCGGAATGATGTGTTTCCTTCCTTACCCTTGAAGAATATGTCAATGGCCATCTGCAGATCAGACGGCGTGGCGGTGCTGAATGGTGAACAAATCTGGTCCACATTAGTACCAATGACACATGTGGGAGTCAGGATGAGGTGCAACTGCTCAAATTCAGAGAGCCGGTGAATATATTCACACACAGGTACTGATCAGTGGTAATGCCCGAATAACTACCACTGCCACAATTAACTGACTGTATAAATTGGAGTAGATGTCGCTGGAAATGTTGAACCTGAAGGACGGCTCTAGATTATGTGAATTAGTAAATGGATTTGGCGGATATGGTACTTGTGTAGGTTAGACAGATTGCACCTTAACGGTGACAGGGCTGGATTTGTAGGCATGAGTCTTGATCTTGCTATAGCTGTAACAAAAACTGGAAATTAGTTTGGGAACCAGATGGAAATACGAACTGCAATCATGTCGGCATAAGGCGGGAGGATGTGTCGGGTATTCTAAAAGACATTAAGGTGGGCAGGTCCCCATGTCAGAATGGGATCTATCCCAGGTTAATGAGAGAAGTGAAGAGGAAATAGCTGGGGCCTTACCAGGTGCACCATCCTTGAACACGGGTGAGGTACCGGAGGACTGGAGAATTGCCAATGTTGCCATCATGTTTAAGAAGGGTAGCAGGGATAATCCAGGTAATTATAGACCGGATAGCCTGACGTCAGTGGTAGGGAAGCTGATGGAAAAGATACTGAGGGATAGAATCTATTCCGATTTAGAAGAAAGTGGGCTTATCAGTGGGAGGAAACATGGTTTTGTGCAGGGAAGGTCGTGTCGTCCCAACTTAATATATTTATTTGAGGAAGTAACAAAGTTTATTTATGAGGAAAGTGCTGTAGATGCCAGATACATGGACTTCAGTAAGACATTTGATAATGTTCCACGTTGTAGGTTTATGGAGAAAGTGGTATCATGGGGTGCAGGGTGTACTAGCTAGATGGATAAACAACTGGCTGGTCAAAAGGAGGCAGAGAGTAGTAGTGGAAGGAAGTATCTCAAAATGGAGAACTGTGACCAGTGGTGTTCCACAGCGATTCGTGCTGGGACCACTATTGTTTGTGGTATACATAAATGATCTGGAAGAAAGTATATGTGGTTTCATTAGCACGTTTGCAGATGACACTAAGATTGGTGGAGTAGCAGATAGTGAAGGGGACTGTCAGAGAATACAGCAGAATATAGATAGATTGCAGAGTTAAGCGGAGAAATGGCAGATGGAGTTCAATCCGGTCAAATGCGAGGTGATGTATTTTGGAAGATCCAATTCAAGAGCGAACTGTACGGTAAATAAAAAAGCCACGGGGAAAGTTGATGTACAGAGAGATCTGGGTGTTCAGGTCCATTGTGCCTGGAACTCGCTGCCGGAGGAGGAGGTGGAAGGAGGGACGATAGTGACATTTAAGGGGCATCCTGACAAATATATGAATAGAAGCAAATTACTGCGGATGCTGGAATCTGAAACAAAAGGGAAAATGTTGAAAAATCTCAGCAATTCTGGCAGCATCTGTCGGGAGAGAAAAGAGCTAACGTTTCGAGTCCGATGACTCCTTGTCAAAGCTTTGACAAGGAGTCATCGGACTCGAAACGTTAGCTCTTTTCTCTCCCTACAGATGCTGCCAGACTTGCTGAAATACATGAAAAGGATGCGAATAGAGGGATACGGACCCAGGAAGTATAGAAGATTGCAGTTTAGTCGGGCAGCATTGCCGGCACGGGCTTGGAGGGCCGTAGGGCCTGTTCCTGTGCTGTACTTTTCTTTGTTCTTTGTTCTACCCTGAAGGTGGCTGCGCAGGGCGATAGAGTGGGAATGCTGTGCTGGTGACCGGAGAAGATGGATCTGGTAAAACCACTTTAATAGCAAAATTACAAGGTGTAGAGGACTACAAGAAAGGTAGAGGAATGGAATTTTTTTGTTTCATGCTTTGTTTCATCAGAAGGGATATTGAGTACAAGAGTTGGCAGGTCATGTTACAGTTCTGGTCGCCTCATTATAGCAAGGACGTGGAAGCTTTGGAACGGGTGCAGAGGAGATTTACCAGGATGTTGCCTGGTATAGAGGGGAAATCTTATGAGGAAAGGCTGATGGACTTGAGGTTGTTTTCGTTAGAGAGAAGAAGGTTAAGAGGTGACTTAATAGAGGCATACAAAATGATCAGAGGGTTAGATAGGATGGACAGTGAGAGCCTTCTCCCGCGATTGGAGGTGGATAGCACGAGGGGACATAGCCTTAAATTGAGGGGTAATAGATATAGGACAGACGTCAGAGGTAGGTTTTTTACGCAAAGAGTGGTGAGGCCGTGGAATGCCCTACCTGCAACAGTAGTGAACTCGCCAACATTGAGGGCATTTAAAAGTTTATTGGATAAGCATATGGATGATAATGGCATAGTGTAGGTTAGATGGCCTTTAGTTTTTGACTTCCCATGTCAGTGCAACATCGTGGGCCAAAGGGCCTGTACTGCGCTGTATCGTTCTATGTTCTATGCTCTAATTGTATAAGACTTTGGTTCGGCCACATTTGGAATACTGCGTACAGTTCTGGTCGCCACATTAACAAAAGGGTTGTGCATCCTTTGGAGAAGATGGAGAGGAGGTTCACCAGGATGCTGCCTGGTATTTGGGCGCTAGCTATGAAAAGAGGTTGAGTAGATTAGGATTATTTTCATTAGAAAGACGAAGGTTGAGGGGAGACCTCATTGAGGTCTACACAATCTTGAAAGGTATAGACATGGTGGATGACAAGAAGTTTTTTTCCCAGAGTTAATTATTAGGGGTCATGAGTTCAAGGTGAGAGGGGAAAAGTTTAGGGATATATGCATGGAAAATTCTTTACGCAGAGGGTGGTGGGTGCCTTGAACATATTGCCGGCGAGGTGGAAGAGGCTGATACAGATCCTATAAAAATAGGCATCAGTTTTAGATAGAGGATCTGGATCGGCGCAGGCTTGGAGGGCCGAACGGCCTGTTCCTGTGCTGTAATTTTCTTTGTTTTTCTGTGTTCTTGAATCCAGGAATTAAAGGCCAGTGTGCATAGCGAGAGATATCGAACACTAAAGTAGAGGTCTAATTTAATAGTTGGCGTTCCTGAAAGGAGAAAGTGATAGAGTCTCAGCCAGCTTCAGAGGGCATGCCTGCTACTTAATATAGTTCAGTTATGAAGACTGATGAGTTCCAGACATAGATCTCCACACAGAATTACAATGCCGGATGTGGAACAGGGACCTGGATCAAATAGAGCCAACATCATGCATTATTTTTTGTGAGGAAGAGGCGAAGGAGTAAGACGAATTTTAATTTAATGTCGCTCTCAGATCAGTCACGATCTAGCTCAATGTTGAAACATGCCGGAGGACTAAACTTTCTACTGCTAATTTTTATTTGTATGTTCTTGTGGAAGAGGCTGCGCAGAGAGTCAGGCGATGGAGGTAGACCTGGAGGGAAGTTGATTAACAACATTATAGTTGTGAGAGAACAAATGTCCCAGGAAGACGAAGGAAATATTTTGTTTGGCTGGAACTTTGGAACAACCTTGTGTAATTACATTGATCTTTTCAGTCCAAAGTTCAGGAATCAAGTACGTAATAGTGAAATAACGTGCTGTTCAATATTTACCTTCACTTAGATGGTGCAGTAGGTCCAGTATGGAGAGGACAGACAGGAGTGGAATGTGGAACTGGCGTGAGAAATTTTTGGGAGCAGCGTGTGAAGTTGCAGACTGAACGACGTACATCAGCAAAGTGGCCAGAATGGTATTCTCCCAATGTCAAAAGAACAAAGACCAAAGGAAATTACTGCCCAGGAACAGACCCTTCGGCCGTCCCAGCCTGCGCCGATCCAGATCCTTTATCTAAACTGGACGCCTATTTTCCAAGGATCTACTTCTCTCTGTTCCCCGCCCGTTCATATATCTGTCCAGATGCACCTTAAATGATGCTATCGTGCCCTCCTCTGCCACCTCCGCTGGCAAAGCGTTCCAGGCATCCACCACACTCTGCATAAAAAACATTCCACGCACATCTCCCTCAAACTTCCCCCTCTCACCTTGAAATCGTGACCCCTTTTAAGTAACACCCCCACTTTTGGAAAAAGCTTGTTGCTCTCCAACCTGTCCATACCTCTCATAAGTTTGTCGACCTCAATCAGGTTCCCCCTCAACCTCCGTCTTTGCAACGAAAACAATCCTAATCTACTCAACCTTTCATCATAGCTAGCACCCTCCATACCAGGCAACATCCTGGTGAACCTCCTCTGCACCCTCTCCAAAGCATCCACATCCTTATCGTAGTGTTGCGACCAGAACTGCACACAGTATTCCAAATGTGGCCTAACCAAAGTCCTATACAACTGTAACATGACCTGCCGACTCTTGTACTCAATACCCCGTCTTAGGATGGCGAACATTCTGTATGCCGTCTTGACCACTCTGCCGACCTACATTGTCACCTTCAGGGTACAATGGACCTGAACTCCCAGATCTCTCTGTACACCAATTTCCCCATGAACCTTCCATTGACCATATAGTCCGCTCTTGAATTAGGTCTTCCAAAATGCATCACCTCGCATTGGCCTGGATTGAACTCCATCTGCCATTTTTTCTGCCCAGCTCTCCAATATATCTATATTTTGCTGTGTCCTCTGACAGTCCTCGCTATCTACAACTCGACCAATCTCAGTATCATCTGCAAATGTGCTCATCAGACCACCTATACCTTCGTCCAGATCATTTATGTTTACCCTCTTGCTCCTTATATACAAATAAAAGGCTTTGGGATTTTCCTTAACCCTGTTAGCCAAAGATATTTCATCACCCTGCTTAGCCCTCTTTCGTGCGCGTTTGAGATTTGTCCTCCATTCCCGATATTCCTCCAAAGCTTCATCAGTTTTGAGTCGCCTCGATCTTATGTATGCTTCCTTTTTCATCATAGCTAGTCTCACAATTCCACCCGTCATCCATGGTTCCCAAATCTTGCCATTTCTATCTCTCATTTCCACAGTCTGTCCTGCACTCTCATCAACCGTTCCTTGAAACTCACACATTTCAAATGTGGATTTACCATTAAACAGCTGCACCCATGCCACATTCCTAGCTTCTGCCAATTTTTTATACCTGGCCTTTCCCCAATATAGCAATCTTCCTTCATGACCACTCTCGTCTTTGTCCATGAGTACTCTAAAACTTACGGAATTGTGATCGCTATTCCCAAAGAATCACCGACTGAAACTTCAACCACCTGGCCTGGATCATTCCCCAATTCCAGGTCCAGTATGGCCCCTTCCCGTGTTGGACTATTTACATAATGCTCTAAAAAAACCCTCATAGATGTTCTTTCCAAATTCTGCTCCATCTACGCCTCCAACACTACATGAGTCCCATTCAATGTTGGGGAAGTCAAAATCTCCCACCACAACAACCCTATTGCTCCTACATAGTTCTATAATCTGTCTACATATTTGTACCTCTACTGCATGGTCGCTTTTGGGAGGCCTATAGTAAAGTCCCATCAATGTCACTGCACCCTTCCTATTTCTTAGCTCTACCCATATTGCCTCAGTGCTCGAATCCTCCATAGTGTTGCACGTTTTACTTGAGTGTAATTCGCGTTTATTGGAGTGTATTAACACGCCTCCGTTTAAAGGCCGTGTGCTTAACACTGCTAGGCTCTATGTATGTATTTTCAGCTCGGGAGTCGCCAGGTGCCGTATCTAGACACCTCACAAATATTCCAAGGTCAGGTTCAAAGTAATAAAACGATACACCGATTAGTAAGTTCCAAACGATTAGTATTTATTATTACAAATATAATAAATACGCATGCACACGCTAAGGGACTAAGCTACAACTAAACTAAGCGATCAGAATACTTAACTAAACAGGAACAGGCAAGGTCAGGGAGCGAGGCCTTCGTTTCGATCTTGGTCTGTAACCTTCAGAGAGTGTGCTGGTCGCTGGGGGTCTAGTGGGGCTGGTTCGCGTAGCGAGCGTCGTATTGTCACTTACGGTTCGGCGGCTGGTGCTCAACGGCTGGAGTCAGGATACAAGTCGAAGTTCTGGGTCGAAGTCAAAGCCGGAGCACAAAAACAACAGACAGGACCATGTGTGGGGGTCTATCTTTATAGGGCCCCAATGTCCGTGCCTTTTTTTGGGGCGGGCTTTCACCTTCAGGTATCGATTGGATCAGATCCTAATCGATATCTTTTGAATTCCCCCAATGTGAGGGTCTCTCCTCGATGGAGGGGGCGGTCTCTATGGTGGATACTTCTGGTGCCGCTCTGTCTGGACATCCACTTAAAGTATCTATTCAAACCCAAATGTTGCCATTGTGTGTGCCCAGATCTGGATTGCCTCATTAATATGCAAAGCGTTTTGCTATTAACACCTTTGGTTTGAGATCTTCCACCTGGCCAGAAACTAGTTTTGCTGCTTGCAAAATGCTAATCAGTCTTTGCAGACTGCTTGTCTTGGCTAAACTGCTTTTCCCTGCAGTCTTAGCAGTTCTTCATCTTGTTAGCCCAGTGTCCATCTTAGGTGGCTACATTCCCTCCTTGTGATCCTCACAATCAAAAATATTGTGAAGGATCACCTATGCACGTTGATTCGAGTGCTTCTGGGTGCCTTCTTTGTGTTCCCTGACCTCGGCAAGCTCCTGAGCGTCTACTCTGTCCTTGACTACGGGAAGAAAAATTTTTACCTGACATCTCTACTTGGCGCTATGTCAAAGGGGACATGCATTACCACAAACCGGGAACCTCTACCTATCACAACTACCCTTATCTTACCTTAAACATTTCATTACAGACTAAACCTCATCCATTCATACCACATCACATAACATTTCCTGACTCGGCAGTCGAGTTCAGGACAATATAATACATGGATATATTTTATTTTATTCACACAGTGCTTTATTCATTTATGGGCTGGGGGGATTGGTGGAAACCGAAGATAGGAGATTGAACTCCATAGATGGTTGAGGGGCAGGAACGGGAGGCTCTCCTCTTCCACTTCCTCAACCTGAGGGTCTGTACGAGTATGCAGAGGATTGCAATCACTAGCAGTGATTCAATCACATATGACATGGAGTACCATGTCATAAATTTTGTGCACCAGGTCTGAACCTCACTGATCAGAGCTGAGCACGGGGAAGTTGTTGTGAGTGAAACATTTACGGCGGGGGTTGTGGGGGAAACGTGTCTTGCCTCCACATAAACAAATACAACATTTAAGAGCAATAAGTAGGCTTCCATCATCTTCTCTTCGTTCTTTTTCTCTTCCTCCTGTATGGCTGATCCTTGCTGTGAACCCTTTTTCGTCCTTCGAAAGCTATGGGATCAAGCACAGTATCTGTCAATACAGTTTAATATCCGTACTTGTTAGTGTATCTGTCTTTCAATTCCAATTGACCCATTAAAATGACTGGCCAAGTCACACCCTGTGACTCCCCTCATTTTTTTTTTTCAAAAGCGAATTTAATGAACACAATACACCTAACAACTTTTCTCCTGCGAGCCGTCTCGCAGGCTTTGCTCATTTACCATCCGAATGTTCCTGGATGTAAATAGCATGTGGGATGGCGGCCTAAGGGCTGCCTAATGAAAAATGAAAACAAATTGGAAACAAAAGGTCGAATGGGTTGCGTATGGGCCGCTACGGGTACGATTTGAATGGGATCCCCGGGTAGGGCGTGCTGTGCCATACCCGAGCTTGGCTGACCAAAGTGGGTTCTCAGACAGGGCGGGTCCTCAGTGCCTTTTGTCCACTGCCTGAGTAACCTGGAGTAAACAGGCAAGAATGTGTTTACCGTAGATTTGCAGCCTCTATTCGCCGAATAGAGGGGCACCTAAAAACCAAGGGAGGAGCCAAGATGCTCCTTTTAAAAAATGAGCTGGGCTTCAGACAATTTAGCTGATAAGGTGAGCTGCTCACCATAGAAAGTTCTCAGAAGTTTCTGCAGACAAACTAAAGTGCGTGCGAGGTGGTCACAATCTTTTTGGCTGAAAAGATCTGCAATCAAACCCTTAACATATTAACAAACAAACATAAACTGGCAAACAAACATACGTGCAGGTTCCATCAGAAAGGAGATCGCTTCCCTCAAGCGGTTCCTATTTTACATCATCTGGACACCTCATTTTTCCTCTGTCTCTGTGAACAGGGTCACAAAGGGGTTGCCGTATCGGGATTCAGACACCGTGTCGTCCTGCTCTCCCGGATCCCACACCCTTGTGTGGATCAGGCATGAAATCTTTGAATTATGTGACCGGGGGTCACTTTCGTCGTTGCGGACAAGTCGGTACGAATTGTCCCTGTGCCAGAGTGTTGGGTCTAAAAGTGAATGGGTATTGTCGGGGTAGTCGGGGTCGGGTGGTGGGTCTGGGTTTTTAATGTAAGTGACTTCCATGGGGTCACTGGAGTCGGGGTCATAGTTGCTGCAGTGTGGGCTGTAGTGTGGTGTGCTGTGGCTGTCCTCAGAGTCAGTGTCTGTATCGCTGTCTCTGCTGCGGCAGCTTGTGGGCGTTTCGGGGCGTGGTCTGTCGTGGTCAGTGGGCGGAGTCGTAGGCGAGTCCGATGAAGAACTGGTCTGTGAGGGGGATGGTGGAAACGTGTCTCGAGTGGGTGGGGTGAGGTGTTCTGCTGCGTCTAGCAGGACATGGTGTGCATGGTTGGCCTGTGTTCCATATGCCTTTAACTGGTTGATATGGAACCATTAGGATATTTTATCCTATAAACTGAGGGGCTAATTTTATCCGAAATTGAGTATGGGCCGGAATATTTTGGTGCCAAAAAACTGCTGGGGTTGTATACAGATAGCATTACCTGTTGCCCAACCTGGAATTCTGTGGGGTGTACGGTCTTGTTAAAGCATGCTGTGCGTTGTCTACGGCGTTTCCCTAGTTGAACTGCGGCTGCGATCTGTGCAGACCTCACAGTCTCAACCAGGTCTTTAACTGTCTTTTCGTGTGTGAGGGCCGTCACTTCGGGGCTAGTCATGTCCAGTCCTAAAAGGAATTCTGTACCTTTCATAGGGCGTCCGGTCATGAGTGTGTGTGGTGTGTATCCTGTGGAAGTTGAAACTGTATTTCTGATGAACATGAGTGCAAATGGGAGCACTGAATCCCATGTGGAGTTGTTTTCTTGTACCATTTTTCTAAGTGTGGATTTTAGGGTCCGATTCATGCGCTCTACAATCCCGCTGGACTGTGGGTGATACGCAATATTAAAGTTTTGTTTTATGCCAAATATTGTCAGGACGTTCTTCATGACCCGTCCTGTGAAGTGAGATCCCTGGTCCGAATCAATGCTTCGGGGTAAACCCCATCTCGTGAAGATGTGGTGGGTCAGGATCTTTGCAGCTGTCTTAGCTGTATTCGTTCTAGAGGGGAATGCCTCTACCCATTTGGTAAAGGTATCGATCACCACCAGAACGTATTTATAGCCATTCCTACAAGGGGGCAATGGTCCTATAAAGTCGATCTGGAGGTTTGTCCAGGGGCCATTAACTGGTCGAGTATACCGAAGTTGTGCCTTTTTAGAATACCTCTCCGGGTTATTCTGGGCGCAAATAAGGCAATTCTCGATGTAGTGACTTACATCTGTCCTTAGGTTAGGCCACCAACAGAGCTGCCTGAGGTGCCTCGTGGTTGCGTCGATCCCTTGATGCCCGTGCCCATCATGGAACAAAGCAATCATTTCATTCCTGTCCTGCTGCGGGACCACATAAAGCTGATCCTTTATGATCACACCCTCATGTGTGGTCAGTGCGTGTCTGAATTTGTCATACTGTGGCACAAAGTTGCCTTTGAAAATCTCCCTGAGATCCTTATCCTGCTTCTGTGCCTCTACTAGATCTGTAATATCGGTCTATGAGACTTGAACTGCGCTCACAGGGGCGCTAGCTGGTGCGCTAGCTGGGGGTGTCCACAAGTGTCCTCGCCTGGAACCTGCCTTAGCCAGTGCGTCGGCTTTTACATTCCCGGGGGGGATGACCTATGGTGGCTTCTTACTTTGATAATGCCGAAGGTCCTGTCCTTCGCTTTCTCTAAAATGTGTTGGAGTAAAGGGGCTGATGGAAGGGGTTTCCCATCTGCGGAGACAAAACCTTGTGTCCTCCACAGGGGCAGAAAATCTGTTAAACTATTGCAGACATATAGACTGTCCGAATATATGTCCGCCGGGCTGGGGAAAGAATCGGGGTGGTCCACTATATATGCTATGGCCGCGAGCTCTGTTGCCTGCGCGCCTAAGTGTCCTGGTAATTTTAATGCTATCTCTTCGAGAGCGCGACCCTGCGCGTCCTTGACATAGATGCCGCATCCTGTGATACGCTCACCTTCTAAAACCGTGGATGAACCGTCTACGTATATCCGTAGTGGTTCACACGTGTCTGTGTGTTGGGGGCTTTGTCTGGGGTTCCCTATCTTCCTGGGGGGTGTCTTTGCTATGAAGGGTCCTGTGTTGTGTAGGGGTGCTACAATTTCGCATTCATGGGGCTGTCCTGGGTATTGAAGGTTGTCGGCTAAAAATGTGTGTGTGCGGGTCCGTTTTACTGTAATGTCCCGTCCTTGTAAGAGTAGTGTCCACCTAGCTGCCCTAATCTGGCTAACTGAACCATCCTTCAGTCGACCATCTAGGAGTAACTGTGTGGGGGTGTGCTCGGTCATAATGGTGATGGGGTTGAGTCCGGTAATGTAAGAAAAGTATTGTACTGCCCAGAAGACAGCAAGGAGGTGCCTCTCGCAGGCTGAAAATCCTTGTTCCACTGGGTCTAACAGTCGGGAGGCATAAGCCACTGGTCTTAGCTGCTCGTGCCGTTCCTGAAGTAACACGGCCGAGAGGGTCAGATCTGTGCTCGCTACCTCTATTGTATAGGGGGAAAGTTGGTCTGGGACTTGTAGCGCGGGTGCTGCGCTAAGGGCTTTCTTTGACTCTTCCACAGCCTCTGTATGCTGCGGAAGCCATTCCCAGGGGGCTCCTTTCTTAAGGAGGTCTGAGAGTGGGGCGGCTTTTGTCGCGAATCCATCGATATGGTTCCGACAATAACCAACCAGTCCTAAGAACGGAGGGCTGAAACATTCTGGGGAAGGGGCAATTTGACAATCGAATCAATTCTTTTGAATTCGATCTCGCGTTTGCCGTGTGTGATGACTGTTCCCAAATACATCACTTTGTGTTCCAAAATCTGGGCCTTTCTTGGGTTAACTTTACAGCCAATTGAGGTTAAAAGTTCCAGGAGTTCGGCCAGAAGCGTAATGTGCTCTGCCTTTGTGTCTGTCTGCAGTAGTAGGTCGTCTACATACTGTACCAGACATTCGGGGCGGGAAAATTTTTCTAAACCATTCGCCAGTTGTCGGTGGAAAATGGAGGGGGAATTGTGGAATCCTTGTGGAAGGCATGTCCACGTATACTGTTGAGCTTTGAAAGTGAAGGCAAATTTGTACTGGCACGCTTTTGCCAATGGTATTGACCAGAAGACATTGCTAATGTCCAATACCGTGAAATATTTGGAGTTGAGTCCCTGCTTGAGCATGGTCTCGGGACTTGTAGCTACCGTGGGGGCTACTGCTGGGGTTACTTTATTGAGTTCCCGATAATCAATGGTCAGACGCCATGATCCGTCGGGCTTTCTCACTGGCCAAATAGGGGCATTATTGGTCGAGGCTACTGTTCTAAGCACACCTTGCTCGAATAAGCTCCCTATCACTTTCTCTATTTCTCCCTCTGCTTCTAGGGGAAATCTGTACTGTTTCTGTGGTCTGGGGTCAGGTCCGGTAACGTGAATTTGTCCAGTCATTCTGCCACAGTCGTGCCGGTGACTGGTAAATGCTGTCCTATGTTTGTTTAATACTGCCTTAACTTGTCTGTCCGTGTTTAGTGTAGCCAAGTCAAATGAATAGTCTCCTACTGCGCTAATCCTATTAGCGTAGTCTCCTACTGTGAGGGTAGCGGGTGCTCTGTCCGATCTTGCCATTCGCCAGACACACTGGTTCACTGGGTCGAACGACAGGCTATGTGCATTCATGAAATCTATCCCTAGGATGTGTTCTGCTGTCCGGGGAAGATTTACTAAAACTACTGGGTGTTTGGTGGAAATGTTCCCTAGCTGGATCGCTACGGGTGCTGTGATATGTCCCTGCTGCGAGTGTCCTGTGAAACCGCTAAGTGTGATGGTGGAGGTGGTCGGCCACGTGTCTGCCTGTGCCGTGGTGGTGGAGTTAATTGTGGTGCGGGACCCTCCTGTGTCCCAAAGTAACTCTATGGGCTTCCCTCTTAACTTTGCCGTGACTACCGGTCTTCCTGATGGATCCCATAGTGTGTCACAGACCCAAGTTGGGGAGCCCGAACACCGTCAGTCCGTTCCGTCCACATTGGTCTGTCCTGACTGGATCCCTATACTATGGATTGGTTTGGCCTTATTCCTATTCAGAGTGCCTGTCTGCTGGCCTCTCTGTGATCTTTGGGGTGCGTTACATTCCTTAGCCCAATGTCCTAACTGGCCACAGTTGTAGCATTCCTGCGACTTCTGTGGAGGGCTGCTCTTTCCTTCATTTACCCACGCGGGGTTTTGGTGCGCTCTTACTGCCTGTATGTCTGCTGCAGCCTGAGCCTCTTCTGGGGATTTCACTTTGCCTCTGCCCTGAACTGATTGCTCCCAAGCGCGGGACAATCTTTTCAGGACCCACTTCTCATTATGGGCTTCCTCTGAGGGGTCATAGCTGTTGCAAGCGCTCTGTCCTGCTTCTGTTGCATGAGAAATTATGGTGCGCGTCCATTTAACCATATTTTCTCGGTTCAAATGGGCTCTATTTAAATCGCCAAATACTGCGTTAAAATGGATCCACAGCCTTCCTGCGAATGCTGTGGGGTGCTCGGTTTTCTTCTGTCGGCACTTATTAAGTCCTTCTACGGGGTCACCTCGATTATACCCTATGGCATCTAAAATGGAGGTGTGCATTTCCTCTAGGGTGCCTCCGCCAACGTTCTGTGGGTCGGGGAGGGCTGCTACTACCGATGGGTCTAAACTCAGAACTGTGAGTTTAACCTGCTCTCTTTCGTCCAGGCCGTACATGGTTGCCTGTTGCTTTACCTTTGCGAAAAATTGGTGGGGGTCTGCGGTGGGGAGAAACGGAGTGATCTTTTCACACGCGTCCCTTAGTTGGGTTACAGTTAAGGGGGTGGTGTAAGTAATATCGGGTGCGCCTTCTGTGGTCGCTTTTCTCTGGGTGGTGACTGGATTCATTGGTACGGTAATTATCTGATCTGTGGGGGGTTGGGGTGCTTGTCTTTTCTGCTGCGCTGCTGGCGCACATGTTCCCTGAACATAACGCTGCGCTGTCTCACTTAACTCTTTCCAGTCTGGGGCATTCTCCTCAACTAACTGCGTTCCAAAGGTGCTTTGAAACCCATTTTGTACTGAAAGCAGCGATTGCAGCTCTGCAATCTGCTTCCTGCATTTCGCATGATATACTGTACTCTGTCTTTGTTCTGTGGTGGCAGCATGGAGTGCTCTCAAAGCTGCTTTAAGGTCAGAGCATTGCCTCTGCAAAGCCTCTACCTGCTTCTCTGATTCTTCTCTTATCAGGACGGCACGTTGCACGTCCTGATAGGCCTTTTCGTACTGGGTCTGGGAACTGCTGAGATGGGCTAGACAAGACTGATGTGCCCTCTTGGCATCATCCACCTCTCTACCTTTCTCTGCCAACTTCCCTCTAAGATCCATATTTTCCTTCTCGATGTCCCTGACATCCACTTTACTCATTCGATTTCTCTCCTCTAACTCTGCCCGGAGCATCTGAACGACCTCCTCTGTGCCTCGCAATTGTGCCAAACAGGACACAATCGCCATCGGCTTTCGTGCTTTACTCATATTTTTCTTGTGAATTTGAGAGAGGTTCTCCCACCAAGTATGTCCTATACTTCCGGGACCTGTCTCCTCACTCAAACAAAACTCTTTCCAAAGGGGCCATCCCTTTCCTTGCAGATACTTGCGGAGTTCCAGCTCCCACACGGGACACTGACCTACTCGGCTACTGCTGGTCGCTGCGACCACAAACCGTTCTGGGTTCATGAGGCGTTCCATTGCCTGCATGGCCATTTTTCTGACTCACTTTAATTTGGAACAGGGGGTGTTGAGGTTATGTCTCACAAAACGGGTAAGGCTTACGCTATGTTCCGTTCACAAAACTACCAAAAGTTTGTCGCAACAAAAATGCTTTCAGGTTTTCCTTACAACCCTGTTAGTACGCATGCACTAAACACACTTCCGAATTACGTTTATTCCTTTGAACACCTTGAATATTTGTGATTTCTTTCCTTTTTCTTTACCAGATTTCTAATTCAAATTTCAGGGTCCTCGACAGAGTGGGGGTACCGCTTATAACCGTGTCCCGTCAGGATGTCGCCACTAAATGTTGCACGTTTTACTTGAGTGTAATTCGAGTTTATTGGAGTGTATTAACACGCCTCCGTTTAAAGGCCGTGTGCTTAACACTGCTAGGCTCTATGTATGTATTTTCAGCTCGGGAGTCGCCAGGTGCCGTATCTAGACACCTCACAAATATTCCAAGGTCAGGTTCAAAGTAATAAAACGATACACCGATTAGTAAGTTCCAAACGATTAGTATTTATTATTACAAATATAATAAATACGCATGCACACGCTAAGGGACTAAGCTACAACTAAACTAAGCGATCAGAATACTTAACTAAACAGGAACAGGCAAGGTCAGGGAGCGAGGCCTTCGTTTCGATCTTGGTCTGTAACCTTCAGAGAGTGTGCTGGTCGCTGGGGGTCTAGTGGGGCTGGTTCGCGTAGCGAGCGTCGTATTGTCACTTACGGTTCGGCGGCTGGTGCTCAACGGCTGGAGTCAGGATACAAGTCGAAGTTCTGGGTCGAAGTCAAAGCCGGAGCACAAAAACAACAGACAGGACCATGTGTGGGGGTCTATCTTTATAGGGCCCCAATGTCCGTGCCTTTTTTTGGGGCGGGCTTTCACCTTCAGGTATCGATTGGATCAGATCCTAATCGATATCTTTTGAATTCCCCCAATGTGAGGGTCTCTCCTCGATGGAGGGGGCGGTCTCTATGGTGGATACTTCTGGTGCCGCTCTGTCTGGACATCCACTTAAAGTATCTATTCAAACCCAAATGTTGCCATTGTGTGTGCCCAGATCTGGATTGCCTCATTAATATGCAAAGCGTTTTGCTATTAACACCTTTGGTTTGAGATCTTCCACCTGGCCAGAAACTAGTTTTGCTGCTTGCAAAATGCTAATCAGTCTTTGCAGACTGCTTGTCTTGGCTAAACTGCTTTTCCCTGCAGTCTTAGCAGTTCTTCATCTTGTTAGCCCAGTGTCCATCTTAGGTGGCTACAATAGTGCCCTCCTTAATCACAGCTGTGAAATCATCTGACTGTTAATGCTACTCCTCCACCCCTTTGCCTCCATCTCTATCACTCCCTGGGATATGTAGTTGACCAGTCTTTCCCTTCCCTCAACCAAGTCTCAATAATACCAATAACATCATATTCCCAGGTACTAAACGAAGCCCTAAATTCATCCGCCTTACCTGCTACACGTCTCGCATTAAAACAAATGCACCTCAGACCACCTGTCCCTTTGCGGTCATCATCTCTTCCCTGTCTACTCTTCCCCTTAGACACATTGAGTTCATTATCTAGTACCTTACTGGCTTTAGTTACTGCCTCTTTACTGGCCTCTTACTTCCTAATCTGGTTCCTATCCCTCTGCCACGTTAGTTTAAAACCTCCCCAACAGTGCGAGCAAAAGCGCCCCCCCCCCCCCACAGGACATTGATTCCAGTCCTGCCCAGATGTAGACAATCCAATTTGTAATGGTCCCAGAACGGTTCCAATGTCCCAAAAATCTGAACCCCTCCCTCCTGCACCATCTCTCAAGCCATGTATTGATTCTTACTATTCTTGAATTTCTACTCTGACTGTCTCGTGTCACTGGTGATAGATATATCCAAGGATTCTATGGGAAGCGAGAGATTAAATAGCAGAGCCGTTGGCAATGATCGTTCGGTCATCATTGTAAACAGGAATGGTACCAGAAGACTGGAGAGTGGCAAATGTTGTGCTCCTGTTCAAAAGAGGGAATACGGATAACCCTGGGAATTACAGGCCAGATCGTCTTACTTCGATGGTAGGCAAAGTAATGGAAAGGGTACTAAGTGATGGGGTTTCTGAGCACCTGGAAAGACACTGATCGATTAGGGATAGGGATCAGCACGGATTGTAAGGGGTAGGTCTTGCCTTACAACTCTTATTGAATTCTTTGAGGAGGTGACCAAGCACGTGGATGAAGTTAAAGCAGTAGATGTAGTGTATATGGATTTTAGTAAGGTATTTGATAAGGTTCCCATAGTAGGCTTATGCAGAAAGTAAGGAGGCATGGGATAGTGGGGAATTTGGCCAGTTGGATAACGAACTGGCTAACCAATAAAAGTAAGAGAGTGGTGGTGGATGTCAAATATTCAGACTGGAGCCCAGTTACCATTGACGGTCAGTTCTGGGTCCTCTGCTGTTTGTGATTTTCATTAATGACTTGGATGAGGGAGTTGAAGGGTAGGTCAGTAAATTTGCAGACAATACGAAGATTGGTGGAGTTGTGGACAGTGAGAAGGGCTGTTGTCGGCTGCAAAGAAACATAGATAGGATGCAGTGCTGGGCTGAGAAGTGGCAGATGGTGTTTAACGCTGAAACGTGTGAGGTTGTCCATGTTGAAAGGACAAATACGAATGCGGAATACAGGGTTAACGATAGAGTTCTTGGCAATGTGGAGGAGCAGAGAGGACTTGGGTCTATGTTCATAGATCTTTGAGAGTTGCCACTCAAGTGGATAGAGATGTGAAGAAGGCCTGTGGTGTGCTAGCATTCATTAGCCGAGGGATTGAATAGGGATTGAATAGGAACAGGGTTCATTAGCCGAGGTGATGATGCAGCTGTACAAAACCTTGGTAAGGCCACATTTGGAGTACAATGTGTAGTTCTGGCCGCCTCATTTTCGGAAGAATGTGGAAGGTTTGGAAAAGGTGCAAAGGAGATTTACCAGGATGTTGCCTGGAATGGAGAGTAGGTCTTACAAGGAAAGGTTGAGGATGCTCGGTCTTTTCTCATTCGAACGGAGAAGGATGAGGTGCGACTTGGTAAAGGTTTTTAAGATGAACAGGGGAATAGATACAGTAGACAGTCAGAGACTTTTTCCACGGGTGGAACAAACCACTACAAGGGGACATAAATTTAAGGTGAATGGTGGAAGATATAGGGGGATGTCAGAGGTAGTTTCGTTACCCAGAGAGTATTGGGGGCATGCAATGCACTGCCGGTGGAAGTACAGTAGTTGAGTCGCAAACATCCGGAACCTTCAAGCGGCTATTGGACAGGTACGTGGATTACGGTAGAATGTTGGGGTGTCGTTCAATTTGTTCTTAATCTAGGACAAAAGATCGGCACAACATCATGGGCAGAAGGACCTGTTCTGTGTTGTTTTTTCCATATTCTATGTACATCACACCTTCCTTCAGGTGAACCTCATACACCACACGCTTCTCCGAATGCACGTGGAATGTAGACCCATTCCCGTGTGTATCTTGTACATGATCCCAGTCATCAGAAGAACTTGGTGTATCATTGCAGTCCCCAGTTTTCTTGGAAGATGTCCTCCATCCCAATTTCCTCGATGTTGCCGTCATTTCCGGTATTCAGGGAGCGTATCATATTCCCCTGACCATATATTTGATAATAGTTATTCCACACCAGCTTTCCCTTGTCGACATCTTCCTTTCATGAGTTTTCTGCTTTTTATCCCCGTTTTGCTGTTTAAGGCACACCATAATCCCTCCCCAGCGCAGTTGTTTCAGCTGCTAAGCAATGACAGTTTTTCTGGTTTGCTACATCACTCCTGGCTGTTCGTGACAATGTTATTCATCTAACATTTCTAACTACTTCCCCTTCGCTGCTCTTCCTGCTTTATTACAATCAATTGCATGACTTACCGGGTATAGCAACCCCAGTGCATCTACATACACCTCTCCTGTACTGTACCTGTTATATCAGAAACCCTGCTCAAGGATACCTGGTAATCACTTCCTACCCTGCCGTTCCCGATGGCATAATGCACCGTCTCCTGCTGCATCAGACATATCGTCGGCTGCCCCACTGTAGTTAATGCATTAATACGTGGGTTGATATCCATTTTTTCGTTAGAGGGAAGACGGTTAAGAGGTGACTTAATTGAGGCATACAATAAGATCAGTGGATTAGAGAGGGTGGACAGTGAGAGCCTTTTTCCTCGGATGGTGATGTCTAGCACGAGGGGACATAGCTTTAAATTGAGGGGAGATAGATATAGGACAGATGTCCGAGGTACTTTCTTTACTCAGAGACCAGTAAGGGTGTGGAATGCTCTGCCTGCAACAGTAGTGGACTCGCCAACACTAAACACATTCAAATGATCATTCGATAGACATATGGACCATAAGGAAATAGTGTAGATGGGCTTTAGAGGGGGTTCAGAGGTCGGCGCAACGTCGAGGGCGGAAGGGCCTGTGCTGCACTGTAATATTCTATTTGCTATCACACATGATGTGTCCTATTTGTTTTTTTTTTGTTATTTTGTACCGCTGTCCAACAATTGTTGTCCATCTATAAACACCCATTACATGGTGTTGTGTTAATAAGAACATAAGAACATAAGAACCAGGAGCAGGAGTAGGCCATCTGGCCCCTCGAGCCTGCTCCGCCATTCAATGAGATCATGGCTGATCTTTTGTGGACTCATCTCCACTTTCCGGCCCGAACACCATAACCCTTAATCCCTTTATTCTTCAAAAAACTTTCTATCTTTACCTTAAAAACATTTAATGAAGGAGCCTCAACTGCTTTACTGGGCAAGGAATTCCATAGATTCACAACCCTTTGGGTGAAGAAGTTCCTCCTAAACCTACTTCCCCTTATTTTGAGGCTATGTCCCCTAGGTCTGCTTTCACCCGCCAGTGGGAACAACCTGCCCGCATCTATTCTATCTATTCCCTTCATAATTTTAAATGCTTCTATAAGATCCCCCCCTCATCCTTCTAAATTCCAACGAGTACAGTCCCAGTGTACACAACCTCTCTTCGTAATCCAACCCCTTCAGCTCTGGGATTAACCTCGTAAATCTCCTCTGCACACCCTCCAGTGCCAGTATGTACTTTCTCAAGTAAGGAGGCCAAAACTGAACACAGTACTCCAGGTGTGGCCTCACTAACACCTTTTACAATTGCAATATAACCTCCCTAGTCTTAAACTCCATCCCTCTAGCAATGACGGACAAAGTATCTCTCTCTTCAGCTCCTTCAGCCCATCTGGTGCAGCGGCATCCACAGCTTTTATAAACTGAGTTATTTTATTTTGACAATGCAAGAGTGCACTGATGGAAATGACGTTTAAATTAGGTCGTTGTGTGCTTCTGAGATGGATTTGCATGGGGTGCAGTTCCCTTGCAGCTGTGGGCCTTGTTCTTCAAAGTGCTGAGGATCGAGTGAGAGAGTCTCGACTCCACTCCTGCATCTTTCTGACAAGAAATCTAATTTTGTCTGGTCTTTGTCTAAGCGTCATTGGACCCAAAACATTAGCTCTTTTCTCTCCCTGCAGATGCTGCCAGACCTGCTGAGTTTTTCCAGCATTTTCACTTTCGTTTCAGATTCCAGGATCCGCAGTAATTTGCTTTTATCCAGCGACGACCATATCTCCTGATTTTCTCAGTCAAACCAGTAGAAATAGCACCATTCCCACACATCTCTATATTTCTCCCTCTGCCGATGTGCCTGGAAGAACGCACCAAATCAGCTACGTTGCTGTCCGATGTCTACACATGTCCCAATGTACTTCATATATCAGCGTCATCTACGCTGGGATTTCTGTGTCAATTCCGCACTCACCCCACAAAACTACTATATTTGCCATCCTGTGCACGGTTGAACTGTTATAGGTCACCCACCTCTGCCCGTTGAGGCAATTAATATCTCAACATACCATATACCTCGTCCACCCAGCCAATGTCCTGGTGCCTATACTATATTAAACATAATCTCCCAGGTCCATCTACCCACTCCACGCTAATTTCTGCCTCCTCTAATGGCGTATACACATTATTCACCAGTCCCCAATCCACATGTTCTCTCACCCTTCACAATTCCCCTGGTGTTCTTCCTACTTTCCTACCGACAGCATCTATTGTACGGCACAACATAACCAACGCTATCTGTACTTATTCCTCTGTATTAATTAGTACATCAACTACACTTACTGATACAATTTTTGAACTTGCATTTTGTCAGTTGCCAAACACACTCTGCTCCCCGATGACCTCATGTCTGTTGCTATTCGTTGGACATTGAGATCGTCAGGGGCCCCGCCATTATCACAGCAGCACGTGCACATTGTAATGTTATAGAATCATATAGAATTTACAGTGCAGAAGGAGGCCATTCGGGCCATCGAGTCTGCACCGGCTCTTGGAAAGAGCACCCTACCCAAGGTCAACACCTCCACCTTATCCCCATAACACAGTAACCACACCCAACACTAAGGGCAACTTTGGACACTAAGGGCAATTTATCATGGCAAATCCACCTAACCTGCACATCTTTGGACTGTGGGAGGAAACTGGAGCACCCGGAGGAAACCCACGCACACACGGGGAGGATGTGCAGACTCCACACAGACAGTGACCCAAGCCGGAATCGAACCTGGGACCCTGGAACTGTGAAGCAATTGTGCTATCCACAAGGCTACCATGTTATAATGTGTGTTAACGTTTTATTCATTGTAAGATTGTCGTAAAAATCGGCATTTAAAGATATTTTTCAAGTCTTCTCTGAACTTGGTCTGCGTCACTGCATAAATACAAGTATTTGTGCAACAGCTCAGGAGCTGAAGCATGAATCCCACTTCTTGTACAAACCAATGCAGATACATCACCTCATATCCCAGATAATACATCCGTATCCATATTGTAAAAAGCATAATTACCGACCATAAGATAATGAAATTGGCCGAGAGGACAAAAAGTAAAATCATAGATTTTCTTCGATTTGCTACCTCTGGGTCTCTGATACTCTCTCCACTGCTGTGAGCTCGGAGTCTCTTGCGGGCTCTGTTGGACACTAAAATGTGTCTGACGGTGAAAACATTAAGCAGCATAATCAGGACAAATGGAACCCCAGGTGTTAAAATGTAATGAATGAACTCAATTGTTCCCCAAACCACAGAAAACATGTCCTTGATGGGTACATGACAAAACCAGGGTTGATTACCCCTCCAATACGGACCTGCTAGCATGAAATACCAGGAAATATCCTTTGAACAGCTCACAAAAGTCACTGTTCCCAGAACAACAGCCGCCGTTTTTTCAGTGCAGTATTTTTGTTTCAGCCTCTTGCAGCAAATGGCTACATATCGATCGATGGTGAAAGTGACGGTGAACCAGACAGAACAGTCAGTGGCTGCATAAAGCAGGACCGCGTGGATATTACACATCGGGATTTCCAGCAAGAATTCAAATTGCTCCCGAAACACGATTGGAATGTGTCTCAATATGAGATCGAATATAACAACCGATAGGTCCGCCGCTGCCATGCCGATGAGGTAGCATGTGACACATTTGCAAAGGCCACATTTCCCTCGGGACAGGATCACAATTGCCACTATGTTAACTGTGTGAAAGAGAAAATAAACATGATTTTAATGAATCAGGCTCGAAGCAAAACGATCGGTTTGCTGAAGTACCAATTGTATTGTCAAAAGGTAAGATATTGGGGTGGATTGGAATAGTTTGACTTGAACAAAAAAAAACAGAAATGACTATTATGTGGGTAACGGGTGGTACACTACGCAACAAAGCGGGTGATGCTGGAAATGGCAGCCAAATACAGATAATATTCCTCACCTTATTGTTCCCTTCCCTGGTTTAAAGATTGCCACTCTCCAAACCGTTTCGTTTCCTTCTTTTTCTTGAGCTCTCCCTCATAGGCGAGGATGATTTGCTTCCCTCCAGTGACTAGGATTCTGGGGTGGCTGAATAATCCAGTGCTGGATCCAGACACTGTACCACAGGTTTGGCAGCTGGTGTTTAATGAGGTGGGTGGGTGGGATGCTCCGGATTTAGTGCTCGCCTTCCACTTTTTACGTATGGCCTCTGTGTGCACCACTTTGTGACACTCGTGGTGTATGGCGCATTTGTGGATGCTTCCTCCCCAGCTTGTGGTTGTAATATCGGAGATTGCACGTGTCCGCTGGGATGTTACATTTATTTAAGGAGACCATCAGAGTGTCTTTGTAGCGTTCCCTCTGAACTTAGAGCAATTGTTTGCTTTTGTAAAGCTTGGAGTAGAGCAACTCATTCGGAAGTCTTCTTTCCGGCATTTGGGCAATGTCAGGTACGCGAGTTGGATCTGAGGTCTTCGCCTTCGAGCACTTTGTTCCCCTGGCGTCCGAAGACTGCACTTTCACACTGGTGCCGAAGCTGGATTTCATCATAGATATTTTGGCCTTCGCTCTGGCGCGGAGGCTTCGGAGGGTCAATATTTCACGCATGTCCGCTAGGTTTGCTCCACTCCAGCGGGGAGCTTCCTGGCGATGGGTTGGGGTGCTACTCAGAGGAAGATGAAGAAAAGCGTCTCTGCGATGACGCAGCAACGTTTGAACCCAGGTTGCATACTCAGGACTATACATAGATGCTGAATATTGGTTCAGAGACTTTTACCGCTGACATGTTGGGAAATGTCTCTACGTTTTTACCACCTTACCAGATTGAACCCTGGGTAAACCTTTAATAAGATACTGAAATTGCACCCAAATGTTATGTGAGGTTGAAAACATGCCCATTGAGGTTGTTGTTGAAATTAAAGACATTATGTTTTGTTCGCTTTTTCTGATTGTTTTTTGTATAAGTTGAAGTTTTTCGTCCAGAGCTTTCACCTCTGCCGTTGTAATTCTCGAACTCGGCTACCACCTACATTTCCCATCCTTGTTCCAGCAATTGAGCTCCCCGTGTTATCCCCGGCAAACAACCAATCCTTTATGTGGCCCTTTCTTACTGCATAACATTTTCCTGACTCCAAATGCCACATTCATGCGACGAGCGTTCCTATCCTATCTCTCCCAGGACCACACAGTCTCCTGTACCAAATAAAATAGCCGAACCTACACATTAGCTGAACAGTTAACGCCATCGCCACTGCCCAAACTGCAGTTCGCTGCCTCTGCAGGCTCCTAACTTGGCATTTCCAAGTTCCATTCCTCTCCAGCTCCGATTCCAGAGTATTGGTTTGAATGTCACTGCCGGCGCCTTCGATCCATCTTCCACGTTCCTTTCCACCAAGTAAAGACTGCAGCTCCTTGGCCATGATCCTTGTCCCTCTGTGTTGGCTGCTCTCCCACCTTTTATCTCTCCCTCATTCGTTATTTCTATTACCTCGTCTCCATCACCACCATTTCTCCTCTCCAAGTTTAGTTGAAAAGTGAAAAAATGTCAATTGCCACTAACGGGTTCTCCTAAAGCTGGGACCTTTGCTAAAATTAGCTCCTCTATGCCCCGCCCGAGTTCTCCCAAGGAACCTAATCCTGACGCCACCCGGTGTAACTTGAAAACAAGCAGGTGAAGGTTCTGATGAAGATGTTGGCGTATTACTTTGTCATCTGGAGATCATATCTTGTACATTTGATTATTTTTTTCCGAGCTGAGGTATATGTATCAAGGCAGTGCTGGTGATATATTTCAGCGAGAGTTTGAACACGTTCTCGTATGGACTGTGATCAGCAAGGTAAGAACACCTTGGATTCAGGGCAATTTGACTGCGAGATACAAAATTGGCTTATTAGACTTGTGAAAGAGAGTGATGGGCGGACACTGTTCCTTTGTTAACCAGTCCTGTGCTTCAGGAATGAGCGCTGCCTCCCCCATTGTTTGGAGTAAACATTAACGATGCACACGTGAAAGTTGGAGGTATAATCTGTAACATCGCAGATTACAGGAGAATTAATGTTTTTTTTTAAATTGATCAGGGTTGGCTTAGTAACAGGTCGATGCGCACAGACTGGCTGAATTTTTCAAACAGTAGCAAATACAACTCAACACTGAAACGTGTGAGTGATGCATTTTGAGAGGACTAACAAGGCTAGCGCGTGCTCTGCAGCACAGAGAACCGGAGACCCTGAAAGGCATACCCAACGATCTCTGATGAAATCGTGACAGTTAGATAAGAACTTGATGAAGGCCTCTGAAGAATTCATTTCAATTAATCGAGGCAGAGAGTCGAAGGGCAGAATGGTTATGATGGATCTGGATAACTCGCTCCTTTGACACGAGCTGGAGAATTCTGCATAGTTCCGATCGCCACGCTATAGGGACGATGTTATTACACAAGAAAAGATCCACAGGGAATTCAAAGGGATATTGCCTGGGCTGCAGTATTTCAGCTCTGAAAAGTGACTTGCAGGACACGACTTATTTTCCTGAGCGAAGAGAAGGCCGTCAATTAAAGAACATTAAGAGTGGATGTGAGAAAACATATATCACGAAGAGGGCATTGGAAATCTGGAACTCACTGCATGAAACTGTCGAGGCGAGAACTGTCACAACTTTCATGAAAAGATTCGATGAACACTTTAAACAGCATAATTTACAAAGCTATGTCACAGGACCTGAGATATTCCTGAAGGTCGGCGCAGACACATTGGACTGAAGGGCCTCTTTTGCGCTTTGAAATGCTCCGCCCCATGACTTGACCGGGAGACACAGCATATCAGCAACATCCTCGGTGATAGGGAATATAGGCGGATTATGACACAGGCACTAACATTTTGTATGAGCCTGATATTTTGAAGATATAACGACGATGTTAAGGCAAGAAAGATTTAGAATATCGAAGCCTAGAGGTAACAAATGCATTGCCGTGGTTTCAAACAACAAATGAGCTGAGAGAGGGGAAAGTAAAGTTGAGCGAGCTTCCAGAGCAGCAAATAGATGGAAATCGTGATAACCAGCTTACGGAGTGGGAGCTCATTTGGATGATAAATGGGGCACCAAGAATCAGACTGTGATCGACAGCTCGGTTTCAGACAGAGCGATGGAATGGATAGCTGGGGGAGAGCGTGCGTGACATAGACATAGACATAGAACAGTACAGCACAGAACAGGCCCTTCGGCCCTCGATGTTGTGCCGAGCAATGATAACCCTACTCAAACCCACATATCCACCCTATACCCGTAACCCAACAATTCCCCCCCCCCCCCCTTTAACCTTACTATTAGGACACTGCGGGCAATTTAGCATGGCCAATCCACCTAACCCGCACATCTTTGGACTGTGGGAGGAAACCGGAGCACCCAGAGGAAACCCACGCACACACGGGGAGGACGTGCAGACTCCGCACAGACAGTGACGCAGCCGGGAATCGAACCTGGGACCCTGGAGCTGTGAAGCATTTATGCTAACCACCATGCTACCGTGCTGCCCATTGGGTGAATGCACTGCCTTTCGTTTTCGAAAGCCTTAACTTGTGCAGTTTTGGCCAACTAGTATGAGGAAGGACACTCTTATGATTTAGGATGTCCAGCCAAGATTTGCCAGACTGATTCCTGGGATGGCAGGACTGGCATATGAAAAAAGACTGGATCGACTGGGCTGTGCTTGCTGGAGTTTAGAATAATAAGAGGGGATATCGTAGAAACACATAAAATCCAGATGGAAATGGACAGACAAGATGCGCGAAGAATTTTCCCGATGTTGGGGCCTCCATAAGGAGTCTCAGCCTAAGAATAAGGAGTAAGCCAATCAGGATTGAAATGAGGAACAACATCCTCTGTTGGGAACTTGTGGAATTCTCTCCCACAGAAATATGTTGGGGCCAGTTAATTGAATATATTCAATTGGGATCTGGATGTGGCCTTTGATGATAAAGGAAACAAGGGGCATGGAGAGAAACCAAGAGTGGGGTACTGAATTTGCCTGATCAGCCATGATCATATTGAATGGTTGTACAGGCTCGATAGGCATTGCCTATTCGGCACCTATTGTCTATGTTTCTGTGTTTAATACACGTGTCAAATACTGGGTATGATATGTTTGCAGAGAACACATAAAATGTTTGCTCAAATGGTCCATGGATGACGGACGGTAAAGATACACGGGCAGGTTGGTGAATATCGGAATGTTCGTCTTACGTAAAAAGTATTAACAGATAATTTTGCAGAGTATTTGACATAATACTCTGTGCAGACTCGATGGGCCGAATGGCCTCCTTCTGCACTGTAAATTCTATGATAATGAAGTGTTTAGATCGTTTTATTGCAATGCTGAAAGTACGGAGAGAGCAGTAAGCAGCATTGATGATTGATAGGATAGAGAATTTGAGTTCAGTTCTAGGACAACTGGCCACCTCCGCGAATGACCAGGGAGAGGAATGGAATCAATGAACATGTAAACACAGATTGTGAGGAAATTGAAGCCAATGCACTCTCTGTTTCTAAAATCTATGGCATTAATTAACGCGTTCAAACATCGTGCAAAGCACTCAGAAACTGTGCAAGTACTTACTGGGTACACCCACGACGGCGAGAAATGGATAGTAACCAGCCTGAATAACTTTAAGTATGCATTCGAACCGCCATAACGCTGACATCCTTTCGTAAAATGAAAAAAGGCAGAAAAGAGCCACGGATAAAGCTCTATCCGTTGCTGTAACATTCCAACCTAATGTATTCACATTTTCAGACATTTCTGTAACAGTCCAATGAATGTTACTCTGACTCTGATTCATTGCTGTAACATTCATTCGGTTATTCTCAGATTCTCTCCCGATGTTGTAAAATACTAATCTGTTGTTCTCAGATTTTGAACTATCTCATTAATCGACATATTTATATGAGTGGGTATCTCTCCAGTGACACAGTTGGGTTCCAGCGAGACCGACATTAATTCCAGTCACGGAACAAACATGTTAAGTTAACCACTTGCAACCCAGTGTGTACCATGATGAAGACGAACAATGTGCGGTCCTGCTGTCTATCAATAGAACATAGAACATTACAGCGCAGTATGGGCCTTTCGGCCTCGTGAAACCATCTGAAGCCTATCTGACCTACACAATTCCATTTTCATCCATATGTCTATCCAGTGACCACTTAAATGTCCTTAAATTTGGCGAGTCAACTACTGTTGCAGGCAGGGCGTTCCACATCCCTACTTTACTCTCTGAGTAAAGAAACTGCCTCTGACATCTGTCCTATATCTACCTCCCCTCAATTTATGTCCCCTCGTGTTGGTGATCACCATCCGAGGAAAAAGACTCTCACTGTCCAACCTATCTAACCCTCTGACTATCTTATATGTCTATATTAAGTCACCTCTCAGCCTTCTGCTCTCTAACGAAAACAACCTCAAGTCCCTGAGCCTTTCCTCGTAAGACCTTCCCTCCATACTAGGCAACATCCTAGTAAATCTCCTCTGAACCCTTTCCAAAGCTTCCACATCCTTCCTATAATGTGGTGACCAGAACTGCACGCAGTACTCCAGGTGCGGCCGCACCAAAATTTTGTACAGCTGCAGCATGGTCTCGTGGCTCAGAAACTCAATCCCCCTACTGATAAAGGCTAGCACACCATATGCCTTCTTAACAGCCCTATTAACCTGGGTGGCAACTTTCAGGGATTTATGTACCTGGATGCCGAGATCCCTCTGTTCATCTATACTACCAAAAATCTTGCCATTAGCCCAGTACTCTGCATTCCTGTTACTCCTTCCAAAGTGAACCACCTCACACTTTGCCGCATTAAACTCCATCTGCCACCTCTGAGCCCAGCTCTGCAGCTTATCTATGTCCCTCTGTAACCTAAAACATCCTTCAGCACTATCCACAACTCCACCGACCTTTGTGTCATCTGCAAATTTACTAACCCATCCTTCTACACCCTCCTCCAGGTCATTTATAAAAATGACAAACATCAGTGGCCCCAAAACAGATCCTTGCGGTAGACCACTAGTAACTGAACTCCAGGATGAACATTTGCCATCAACCACCACCCTCTGTCTTCTTTCAGCTAGCCAATTACTGATCGAAACCGTTAAATCACCTTCAAGCCCATACTTCCGTATTTTCTGCAATAGCCTACCATGGGGAACCTTATCAAATGCCTTACTGAAATCCATATGCACCACATCAACCGCTTTACCCTCATCCACCTGTTTGGTCACCTTCTCAAAAAAATCAATAAGGTTTGTGAGGCATGACCTACCCTTCACAAAACCGTGTTGAGTATCGCTAATCAACTAGTTCTTTTCAAGATGATTATAAACCCTATCTCATAGACGGGGAGGCGCCGGGACCGGACGGATTCCCGGCGGACGTCTACAAAATATTTGCGACAGCGCTGGCCCCGCACCTGCGGGAGATGTTCAAAGACTCACTAGCTAGGGGCACACTGTCACCCACGTTAGCACAGGCCTCAATCTCGCTGATACCGAAGAAAGACAAAGACCCAACGGAATATGGGTCATACAGACCCATATCTCTGCTGAACGCAGACGCCAAAATACTGGCCAAAATCCTAGCCAAAAGGCTAGAAGACTGTGTACCTGAGGAGGTCACAGAGGACCAGACGGGCTTCGTCAAAGGTAGACAGCTTACCTCAAACATCAGGCGCCTGCTGAACGTGATAATGACCCCCTCCGGGGAGAGAACACAAGAGATGATCGTCTCCCTGGACGCAGAAAAGGCCTTCGACAGAGTCGAATGGAAATACCACACAGAGGTACTGGAGCGGTTCGGGCTTGGAACAGGGTTCACTGCCTGGGTAAAGCTCCTATACAACGCTCCCATGGCGAGTGTATGGACCAACAATACCAACTCCCAATACTTCCAGCTGCACAGGGGCACCAGACAAGGATGCCCACTGTCCCCGCTGCTATTCGCACTAGCAATTGAACCACCAGCAATCGCGCTCAGGGCAGCAAAAAATTGGAGGGGGATCCGAAGGGGCGGCAGAGAGCACAGAGTCTCACTCTATGCAGATGATCTGCTCCTCTACATCTCGGACCCACAAAGCAGTATGGACGGAATCATTGCGCTCCTGAAAGAGTTTGTAGCCTTCTCGGGCTACAAACTCAACATGAGCAAAAGCGAGATCTTCCCAGTACACCCACAAGGGGGGGGGGGGGGCAGCACTAAAGGGGCTGCCGTTCAAACAAGCCCAACACAAATTCCGCTACCTGGGGATCCAAATATCCCATGACTGGAAAGGGATCCACAAATGGAACCTCACCAGCCTGACGGAGGAATTAAAAAAGGACCTGCAAAGATGTAACACACTCCCGCTCTCCCTCGCGGGGAGAGTCCAGACGATCAAAATGAACGTACTGCCCAGGTTCCTCTTCCTGCTTAGATCCATTCCTATCTACATCGCCAAGGCCTTTTTCAAAGTGCTGTACAAACTTATCATGGCGTTCGTATGGGGAGGGGGGGGGGTAAAAATGCTAGGATCCCAAAGCAGGTCCTGCAAAAAACAAAATCCAGGGGGGGGCTAGCCCTCCCGAATCTACAATTCTACCACTGGGCGGCAACAGCCGAGTGCAGAAGGGGATGGATCCAGGAGCCAGGAGCCGAGTGGGTGCGTGTGGAGGAGGCCTCCTGCATGGGGACCTCCCTCCGGGCCCTCGCCACGGCAGCACTCCCATCCCCACCCAAAAAACACTCCAGCAGCCCAGTGGTGACAGCCACCATCCAATCCTGGAACCAACTGCGGCAGCAATTTGGCCTGTACAAAATGTCGGACAAGGCTCCCATCTGCAACAACCATAGGTTCACACCAGCACTGACTGACACCACCTTCAAAAGGTGGAGGCAGGATGGGGGGACACTGACAGTCAGGGACCTATACACGGACGACAGGATCACAAAACTGGACGAACTGACAGAGAAATTTCGGCTAGCTGGGGGAACGAGCTACGGTACCTGCAGCTCAAAAACTTCCTATGAAAGGAGACAAGGACGTTCCCACAACCACCACGACAGACACTATTGGATGCAAGTATCCTAGAGAAAGGGAACTGTAGCGACATGTTTGACCGACTGGTAGAAAGGGACGACAGCGTACTGGACACAACAAGAATGAAATGGGAGGACGACATGGGGATTGAGATAGGGTTGGGACTCTGGAGCGAAGCACTGCATAGGGTCAACTCCACCTCCATGTGCGCAAGGCTCAGCCTAACGCAACTAAAAGTGGTACATAGAGCCCACTTAACAAGAAACCGTATGAGTAGGTTCTTCCCGGAGGTGGAGGACAGATGTGAACGGTGCCAAAGAGGCCCGGCCAACCACGCCCACATGTTCTGGTCTTGCCCCAGACTTGTGGAGCACTGGACAGCCTTCTTCGAGGTTATGTCCAAAGTGGTGGGGGTGAAGGTGGAGCCATGCCCGATAGTGGTGGTCTTCAGGGTTTCAGACCAGCCAGATCTATTCATGGGGAGGAGGGCGGACGCCCTTGCCTTTGCCTCCCTGATCGCCCTCCGTAGAATCCTGTTTGGCTGGCGGTCAGCAGCACCGCCCAAAGCTGCAGACTGACTGTCCAACCTCTCGGAATCTCTCCAAATGGATAAAATCAAATTCGCCATCCGAGGGTCAGACGAAGGCTTCCACAGAACGTGGGAGCCATTCATGCATTTGGTCCGGGACCTGTTTGTGGCCAACGTACAAGAGGAAGAATAGTCGAGTGGCCAAGAATCAGGGGAAAATGGACGGGAATCGGAGGAAGGTAGCCGGAGGGAGGGGGGGTAGGGCTACGGGTTCGTTATGGGGGTTTGATGGCTAGCTAAGGCCCAAAACCAAACTGTAAATAAATGCCTATAAACATGTGCCTCGGCCATATTGTGGAATGTAAAATATGTATCCGGCTAAAGGGGGCGGCCACAGTTGTTATTATGAAGATGCTTACCTGTAAATATACATGTTATTTTTTGTGTGGTTTATTTTTGTTTTTTCTCTCTCTCTAATAATTTGTTGGATATAAAATATGAAAACTCAATAAAAAACATTTTATAAAAAATGATTGGTTATCTATCAGGATAGACCAATGACAAGCCAGTATATGGATGGGCGTGAAATTTAGTTCGATGTGCAAAGAGAACAAAAAACAAAGAACAATACAGCACAGAAACAGATCCTTGGGCCCTCCAAACCAGTAATGGTCATGATACCAACCTTTTCTAAAATCCTCAGCACTTACTTGTGCCGTATCCCTCTCTACCGATCCTGACCATGTGTTTGGCAAGATGCCTTTTGAACGCAGGAGAACTGCATCGCTTTGTTTCCAAACCACAGAGAATGATGCGGGATATATATACAGACTTTATGAACGAACAGCTCGGTCCTCAGGGTCAGCTTCATTTCATGCCATGCGCCTTTTCAAGTTTCTCAAACATGGAGTTTACAAGGATTAGATCCAGTCCAACTGAGGTGGGCGACAGATTTTTAGTAATTGTATAACTGTCGCACTGGAAACAATGTAAATTAGGATGGTTTTGGCATTTATACAAATAATCCTCCATCAGGGGGCAAGTCGTCTACCTCCGAGAAAAAAGGTTAGTCGAAGTTGCCAACCGTTTCCAACTGGCTTATATTAATCAGGAGCCCACGCGCGCACAAAAATATTGCCCCAGTGACAGTCTTTGATTGACACTTCTAGTCCGTGAGAAGAAGTTAAAGGCGTGTGAGCGATAGTCCTTGAGCACTTTTTCACCTCGTTCCCATGTGGGCGGCGACCACAGCATTTTCAGGGTACATGACGTGCTTCTTCAGGATGTAATGTTGGTTATGCTTGTCTACAATCTACGGATTGGAGAGATTGCTGCATCATCGACGCAGGAATTAATTACCTTCCATACCGGCAGGGAAGGCAAAGATCAGAATCATGGAGAGAGAAAAAAGCCAAACTGTCTGGGGCAGAGACCATATTTTCATTTACTATTCATTCTGGACCAGAGTGGAGCTGCAGAATTCTAATATTCCTGTGCAGTCCATGTTCTGATGGAAGGCCGGGATTAAACTTTCCAGTTTTTGTGAAGCGTCAAATCTACCCCATAAATTTACCCACATTCCCGGTTGAAAGTCTGGAATGTCTCCGTGAGATATGGAAAACCGGAACTTCCCTTCGCTTTTCATGTACGTGGCGTATGGATAGGTTCAAGGTCACGCTCTATCTGCCAGCACGATTGCATGTGTTCCACTAATATAGAGAGAAGTTCCTCTACATCATGAAAAGGATATTTCCTGACGCTATAGCTTGAACTGCCGTTGTATTTGTGCAGTCTGCCCTAACACGTTTTGTTTTCTATCGTGCGATGATGTTGGCCCAACTTATCCCCTTGGAGACCGGTAATACCTCATGGAAACAGAAGGAGATTGGCAGAAGTGTCTGTAATTGGATGGAGCTTTCTGTGTTTGGGCAGTTCAGCTGAGATTCAGCCTTTTCCAGGTGTCCAACTGTTTTCTGCTTGGTGTTTCACTTTTTGCAATCAAGTGAGGAGGATATGTATGTAGATCCCGAACCGTGTACAGGGCACGCGGTTCAGCAGGCTTATTGAAGTACACATAAAGCTAGGAAAGACTATAACCTCTCTGCGAAGGGCCACCCTCCGTGGGTTTTCATACGGTGTAGATTTTCCTCGTTAAGGGGACCCCCCCCCCCCCCCCCCCCCCCCCCCCCCCCCACTTACCGGGGAAATCATACTCGGCTGTGTAAGGGACAAAATGAATAGAACACATTCCTTGCACACGCACCTCACCCCCAAGGGTGTTAGAACAACTCCCCCTCCCCCAAGAGCGCAGAAACGTCCATGTCCCCGGACTGAACTCTATTGACTATTTCGGCAGGTGAGGGCGGTCCTGTGTTGACGGGGTAGGTCCGAGGGGCATGTAAAGCAGCGCCATCCGACATTTGATAGTGGATCGTCGAGGCTGAGTAAACATCATTTATCGGATGTGGGTGGCACTGGTTGGCCAGCATTTATTGAGAATCCCTAGTTGCTCCACAAGGTGCTGCTGAGTTGCCTTCTTCAACCGCTACAGTCCCTGATGTTTCGGTACACCCACTGTGCTGTCAGGGAGGGAGTTTCAGGATGTTCCCCCAGGGATAGTGAAGGAACGGATATATATTTCCATGTCAGGGTGGTGAATGACGGAGGGGAACATCCAGGTGGTGGAATCCCAGATATCTGCTGATCTTATTCTTCTAGATGGTAGTGGTCGTCGGTTTGAAAGGTGCTGTCTAAGGAACCTAGGTAAGTTACTGCAGTGTATTTTGTAGGTGCAACTGTTCATCGAAGGTGTGAGGTTGAATGTTTGTGGAAGGGGGAGCAATAAACCAGGCTGCTTTGTCCTGGATGGTGTCGAGCTTTTTTAGGTGTGAAAATATTCACACGAAGGCCTGAGTATAAGTTAAAAAAACAGTTTATTATGTCAGTATTCTGGGAGACAAGAACTGTTCACTCCGCAGCTCCTGACAACACCTTACCCCTCTTGAGCTAAAGCTCACACGGGTTAATATACAGATTCAAGGGGTGGAACTAGTTGTTTTCTCATTTACATTAAATCAATCAACTATATTCGCGTCACACTAATTACATGCAGTCAACCATTTTTCCAAGCATCCCAATTATCACATATACGGTTCAATTGGGTGTTGTCTTACCCGCCCCTAACTTCACACACAAGTCATTCAAAGCGAACATAATAATGTGTCCTGCTCACAGCGGTAGACCATGAACTTATGAAGGATATATTGCAAGCCTTGTGCTGTGAAGCTCTTATCAGCGGCTGTCGGGACACTCTCTATACATTGCCACGCTTGGGTCTCATGAGACAGTTTACAGGGAACGTGGCTTGTTCAGCCATTTTATATCATCAAACAGCTAATAGCCATTTTGTGTCTTTTCTGACATTAACAGCATTGTGTATACACTATCTGTTTCTGCGAACTGCCTCTGCTAAACAGGCATCTAAGCCAATGAGTACATTTTGTTCCATCAGAATTGTTCAAAAGTAATATAGGAGCACGAATGAAGTTACAGGGCCACCTATAATTTGTATCATAGCCCAGTATCACAAAATGCCCTCCAACAAGCTTCCTGCGTGTTGTTCCAGCTTTCATCATCCAATAAGCGGGGAATATCCCATTACACTCCCAATTTGTGCCTTGTTTATGGTGGACAGGCCTGGGGAGGGGGGTCAGGAGGTATGTTAGTCGCCGAGGGCGGCACGGTAGCACAGTGGTTAGCATTGTTACTTCACAGCGCCAGGGACCCGGGTTTGATTGCCGGCTTGGGTTACTGTCTGTGGGAATTCCGCATGTTCTCCCCATGTCTGCATGCGTTTCCTCCGGTTGCTTTGGTTTCCTCCCACAGTCCATGGATGTGCAGGATAGGTGGATTGGCCATGGTAAACTGCTCTTCGTTTCCAAAAATGTTTGGTGACGTTACTGGATTACTGGGATGGTGCGGATGCGGGGACTTCGTAGGTGCTGTTTCCAGTGGGCGGCGTAGAATCGAAAGGACAAATGAACCCTTCAGCATTTTACATTCCATGATTCTAGAATTCCTATCTTTTGACTTGCTTTGTTAGCCACAGTATTGATTTGCTGACTGATAATACATAGATACTTGCAGCGCAGAAGGAGGCCATTCGGCCCATCGAGTGTGCACCGACTCACTCAAGCCCTCACTTCCACCCTAGCCCCATAACGCAACAACCCCTCCTAAACTTTTTGGACACTAAGAGCAATTTTGCATGGCCAATCCACCTAACGTGGACATCTTTTGGCTGTGGGAGGAAATCTGAGCACCCGGAGGAAACCCACGCAGACACGGGGAGAACGTGCAGACTCCGCACAGATAGTGACCCAGCGGGAAATCAAACTTGGGACCATGGCGCTCTGAATCCACAGTGCTAGCCATGTGTGCGATTGTGCTGCCCCACCATCGCAAACGTGGCTAACAAATGGATATTAATTATCACATGTACAGAAGTACAGTGAAAATTATTTTTACGCAGCCAAGGCTACGTACACAGTACGCACATAGTAGAAAAGGAATAATCGACAGAGTACATTGACAAATGGTACATCAACAAATAGTGATTGGTTACAGTGCGGAACAAGGTTGAAACAACCCAATACATGAGCATGCCTAGGCCCTCGTGAATAGTGTTCTTACAGGGAACAGACCAGTCCGAGGGTAACTGTCGGGAAAAAGGTGTTCCTATGTCTGGATGTGCGAGTCTTCAGAATTCTGGATCTTCTGCCTGATAGAAGGGTCTGGAAGAGGGCAAAGCCTGGGTGTGAGTTGTCTGTGATAATGCTGAGACCTTCCTGAGGCAGTGTGTGGTGTAGACAAAATCAATGTCAGGGTAGCAAATTTGTGTGATGCTTTGGGCTGAGTTCACCACACTCTGCAGTTTCATGCGATCTTGGGCTCAGCAGTTGAGCATTTTGACTCAGCATTTTGTCGTCGAATTAAGCATTTTGGCCATCTGCTTGACTCAACATTCCCTATTTTTTTGCCAAACCGTCTTTTTTGGCAGAAAAGTGGCTTTCTCGGCGAATTAAGTATTTTAAGAACCTGCATTCATCAAAAATCACAATTTTTTGCTAAACAGTCTTTTTCTGGCAGAAAGGGGATTTAATCGGTGAATTACGCATTTTGACAACCTGCTTGCATCAAAATTAAATATTTTCTGCCGATCAGTCTTTTTTGGCACAAAAGTGATTTTCTCGTCGAATTTAGCGTGTTTGATCATCTGCTTGCCTCAACATTCACTATTTTTTGCCAAACAGTCTTTTTTGGCAAAAAAAAAGTGATTTTCTCAGCGAATGAAGCATTTTGACAACCTGCTTGCATCAAAATTAAATATTTTTTGCCGGAAAGACTTTCTTGGCAGAAAAGTGATTTTATCGGTGAATTACGCATTTTGACAAACTGCTTGCATCAATATTCCCAATTTTTTGCCAAACAGTCTTTTTTGGCACAAAAATGATTATCTCGGCGAATTAAGCATTTTCACAACCTGCTTGCATCTAAATTAAGCATTTTTTGCCAGCCTTTTTTGACAGAAAAGTGATTTTATCGGTGTATTACGCATTTTGACAAATTGTAACCATCAAAATGAACTATTTTTGACCGAACAGTCTTTTTTGGTTGAAAAGTGATTTGCTCAGTGAATTAAGCATTTTCACAACCTGCTTGCATCATAATTAAATATTTTCTGCCAAACAGTCTTTTTTGGCAGAAAAGTGACTTTTTCGGTGAATTACGCATTTTGACAACCTGCTTCCATCAAAATTAACGATTTTTCACCAAAAAGTCTTTTTTGGTAGAAAAGTGATTTCCTCAGTGAAATAAGCATTTTGACAACCTGCTTGCATCAAAATTAAATATTTTCTGCCGAACAGTCTTTTTTGCCAGAAAAGTGATTTTCCCGTCAAATTTAGCGTTTTTGATCATCAGCATTTTCACAACCTGCTTGCCTCATAATTAAATATTTTCTGCCAAACAGTCATTTTTGGCAGAAAAGTGACTTTATCGGTGAATTACGCATTTTGACAAATTGCAACCATGAAAATTAACTATTTTTGACCGAACAGTCTTTTTTGGTAGAAAACTAATTTCCTCAGTGCATTTTAACAACCTGCTTGGTAGAAAGGTGATTTTGTCGTCGAATTAAGCATTTTGGCCACCTGCTTGCCTCAACATTCCCTATTATTTTGCCAAACCGTCTTTTTTGGCAGCAAAGTGGCTTTCTCGGCGAATTAAGTATTTTAAGAACCTGCTTGCATTAAACTTCACTAATTATTTGCCAATGAGTCCTTTTTGGCAGAAAGGTGATTTTCTCAGCTAATTAAGCATTTTGACAACCTGCACGCATCAAAAATCACCATTTTTTGCTAAACAGTCTCTTTTGGCAGAAAAGTGATTTGCTCAGTGAATTAAGCATTTTAACAACCTGCTTGCATCATAATTAAATATTTTCTGCCAAACAGTCTTTTTTGGCAGAAAAGTGACTTTATCGGTGATTTACGCATTTTGACAACCTGCTTGCATCAAAATTAAATATTTTCTGTCGATCAGTCTGTTTTGGCAGAAAAGTGATTTTCCCGTCGAATTTAGCGTTTTTGGTCATCTGCTTCCCTCAACATTCACTATGTTTTGCCAAACAGTCTTTCTTGGCAGAAAAGTGATTTTATCGGTGAATTGCGCATTTTGACAAACTGCTTGCATCAATATTCCCTATTTTTTGCCAAACAGTCTTTTTTGGCAGAAAAATGGTTTCTCGGCGAATTAAGAATTTTAACAACCTGCTTGCAGTAAACTTCACTAATTATTTGCCAAACTCCTTTTTGCCAGAAAGGTGATTTTCTCTGCTAATGAAGCATTTTGACAATCTGCTTGCATCAAGTTTAAATATTGTCTGCTGAACAGTCTTTTTCGGCCAGAAAAGTGATTTTCCGGTCGAATTGAGCGTTTTTGATCATCCGCTTGCCTCAACATTCACAATTTTTTGCCAAACCGTCTTTTTTGGCAGAAAAGTGGCTTTCTCGGCGAATGAAGTATTTTAAGAACCTGCTTGCATTAAACTTCACTAATTATTTGCCAATGAGTCCTTTTTGGCAGAAAGGTGATTTTATCAGCTAATTAAGCATTTTCACAACCTGCTTGCATCAAAAATCACAATTTTTTGCTAAACATTCTTTTTTGGCAGAAAAGTGATTTTATCGGTGAATTCTGTATTTTGACAACCTGCTTTCATCAAAATTCACTATTTTTTGCAAAACAGTCTTTTTTGGGGGGGGAAGTGACTATCGGTGAATTACGCATTTTGACAAATTGCAACCATCAAAATTAACTATGTTTGACCGAACTGTCTTTTTTGGTAGAAAACCGATTTCCTCAGTGAATTAAACATTTTAACAACCTGCTTGGCAGAAAAGTGATTTTGTCGTCGAATTAAGCATTTTGGCCATCTGCTTGCCTCAACATTCTCTATTTTTTTGCCAAACCGTCTTTTTTGGCAGAAAAGTGGCTTTCTCGGCGAATTCAGTATCTTAAGAACCTGCTTGCATTAAACTTCACTAATTATTTGCCAATGTCGTTTTTGCAAGAAAGGTGATTTTCTCAGCTAATTAAGCATTTTGACAACCTGCATGCATCAATATTCCCTATTTTTTGCCAAACAGTCTTTTTTGGCAGGAAAGTGGTTTCTCGGCGAATAAAGAATTTTAACAACCTGCTTGCAGTAAACTTCACTAATTATTTGCCAAACAGTCCTTTTTGCCAGAAAGGTGGTTTTCTCTACTAATGAAGCATTTTGACAATCTGCTTGCATCAAGATTAAATATTGTCTGCTGAACAGTCTTTTTTTGCCAGAAAAGTGATTTTCCGGTCGAATTGAGCGTTTTTGATCATCCGCTTGCCTCAACATTCACTATTTTTTGCCAAACAGTCTTTCTTGGCAGAAAAGTGATTTTATCGGTCAATTACGGATTTGGCAACCTGCTTCCATCAAAATTAACTATTTTTGACCGAACAGTCTTTTTCGCCTGAAAAGTGATTTTCCCGTCGAATTTAGCGTTTTTGATCGTCTGCTGGCCTCAACATTCACTATTTTGTGCCAAACAGTCTTTCTTGGCAGGAAAGGGATTTTATCGGCGAATTAAGCAGTTTGACAACCTGCTTGCGTCAAAAGTAAGCATTTTTTGCCAGTCTTTTTTGACAGCAAAGTGATTTTATCGGTGTATTACGCATTTTGACAATCTTAACTGTTATCTTAACCATCAAAATTAACTATCTTTGACCGAACAGTCTTTTTTGGTAGAAAAGTGATTTTCTCGTCAAATTACGCATTTTGACAACCTGCTTGCATCAATATTCCCTATTTTTTGCCAAACAGTCTTTTTTGGCAGAAAAGTGGTTTATCGGCGAATTAAGAATTTTAACAACCTGCTTGCAGTAAACTTCACTAATTATTTGCCAAACAGTCCTTTTTGCCAGAAAGGTGATTTTATCAGCTAATTAAGCATTTTCACAACCTGCTTGCATCAAGATTAAATATTGTCTGCTGAACAGTCTTTTTCGCCTGAAAAGTGATTTTCCCGTCGAATTTAGCGTTTTTGATCGTCTGCTGGCCTCAACATTCACTAATTTTTGCCAAACAGTCTTTCTTGGCAGAAAAGTGATTTTACCGGTGAATTACGCATTTTGACAAACTGCTTGCATCAACATTCACTATTTTTTGCCAAACAGTCTTTCTTGGCAGAAAAGTGATTTTATCGGCGAATTAAGCAGTTTGACAACCTGCTTGCGTCAAAAGTAAGCATTTTTTGCCAGTCGTTTTTGACAGCAAAGTGATTTTATCGGTGTTTTACGCATTTTGACAATCTTAACTATTATCTTAACCATCAAAATTAACTATTTTTGACCGAACAGTCTTTTTTGGTAGAAAAGTGATTTTCTTGTCAAATTATGCATTTTGACAACCTGCTTGCATCAATATTCCCTATTTTTTGCCAAACAGTCTTTTTTGGCAGAAAAGTGGTTTATCGGCGAATTAAGAATTTTAACAACCTGCTTGCAGTAAACTTCACTAATTATTTGCCAAACAGTCCTTTTTGCCAGAAAGGTGATTTTATCAGCTAATTAAGCATTTTCACAACCTGCTTGCATCAAGATTAAATATTGTCTGCTGAACAGTCTTTTTCGCCTGAAAAGTGATTTTCCCGTCGAATTTAGCGTTTTTGATCGTCTGCTGGCCTCAACATTCACTAATTTTTGCCAAACAGTCTTTCTTGGCAGAAAAGTGATTTTACCGGTGAATTACGCATTTTGACAAACTGCTTGCATCAATATTCCCTATATTTTGCCAAACAGTCTTTTTTGGCAGAAAAGTGATTATCTGGGCGAATTAAGCAGTTTGACAACATGCTTGCATCAAAAGTAAGCATTTTTTGCCAGTTTTTTTTGACAGCAAAGTGATTTTATCGGTGTATTAAGCATTTTGACAATCTTAACTATTATCTTAACCATCAAAATTAACTATGTTTGACCGAACAGTCTTTTTTGGTAGAAAACCGATTTCCTCAGTGAATTAAACATTTTAACAACCTGCTTGGCAGAAAAGTGATTTTGTCGTCGAATTAAGCATTTTGGCCATCTGCTTGCCTCAACATTCTCTATTTTTTTGCCAACCCGTCTTTTTTGGCAGAAAAGTGGCTTTCTCGGCGAATTCAGTATCTTAAGAACCTGCTTGCATTAAACTTCACTAATTATTTGCCAATGTCGTTTTTGCAAGAAAGGTGATTTTCTCAGCTAATTAAGCATTTTGACAACCTGCATGCATCAAAAATCACAATTTTTTGCTAAACAGTCTTTTTTGGCAGAAAAGTGATTTTATCGGTGAATTACGCATTTTGACAACCTGCTTCCATCAAAATTAACTATTTTTGACCGAACATTCTTTTATGGTAGAAAGGTCATTTCCTCAGTGTCTTTAGCATTTTGACAACCTGCTTGCATCAAAATTATATATTTTCTGCCGATCAGTCTGTTTTGGCAGAAAAGTGAGTTTCCCGTCGAATTTAGCGTTTTTGGTCATCTGCTTCCCTCAACATTCACTATTTTATGCCAAACACTCTTTGTTCGCAGAAAAGTGATTTTATCGGTGAATTACGCATTTTGACAAACTGCTTGCATCAATATTCCCTATTTTTTGCCAAACAGTCTTCTTTGGCAGAAAAGTGGTTTCTCGGCGAATTAAGAATTTTAACAATCGTAACTATTATCTTAACCATCAAAATTAACTATTTTTGACCGAACAGTCTTTTTTGGTAGAAAAGTGATTTTCTTGTCAAATTATGCATTTTGACAACTTGCTTGCATCAATATTCCCTATTTTTTTGCCAAACTGTCTTTTTTGGCAGAAAAGTGGTTTTCTCGGCGAGTTAAGAATTTTAACAACCTGCTTGCAGTAAACTTCACTAATTATTTGCCAAACAGTCCTTTTTGCCAGAAAGGTGATTTTCTCAGCTAATTAAGCATTTTGACAATCTGCTTGCATCAAGATTAAATATTGTCTGCTGAACAGTCTTTTTTTGCCAGAAAAGTGATTTTCCGGTCGAATTGAGCGTTTTTGATCATCAGCTTGCCTCAACATTCACTATTTTTTGCCAAACAGTCTTTCTTGGCAGAAAAGTGATTTTATCGGTCAATTACGGATTTTGGCAACCTGCTTCCATCAAAATTAACTATTTTTGACCGAACAGTCTTTTTCGCCTGAAAAGTGATTTTCCCGTCGAATTTAGCGTTTTTGATCGTCTGCTGGCCTCAACATTCACTATTTTTTGCCAAACAGTCTTTCTTGGCAGAAAAGTGATTTTATCGGCGAATTAAGCAGTTTGACAACCTGCTTGCGTCAAAAGTAAGCATTTTTTGCCAGTCGTTTTTGACAGCAAAGTGATTTTATCGGTGTATTACGGATTTTGACAATCTTAACTATTATCTTAACCATCAAAATTAACTATTTTTGACCGAACAGTCTTTTTTGGTAGAAAAGTGATTTTCTTGTCAAATTATGCATTTTGACAACTTGCTTGCATCAATATTCCCTATTTTTTTGCCAAACTGTCTTTTTTGGCAGAAAAGTGGTTTTCTCGGCGAGTTAAGAATTTTAACAACCTGCTTGCAGTAAACTTCACTAATTATTTGCCAAACAGTCCTTTTTGCCAGAAAGGTGATTTTCTCAGCTAATTAAGCATTTTGACAACCTGCTTGCATCAAAATTCACTATTTTATGCCAAACACTCTTTGTTGGCAGAAAAGTGATTTTATCGGTGAATTACGCATTTTGACAAACTGCTTGCATCAATATTCCCTATTTTTTGCCAAACACTCTTTTTTGGCAGAAAAGTGGTTTATCGGCGAATTAAGAATTTTAACAACCTGCTTGCAGTAAACTTCACTAATTATTTGCCAAACAGTCCTTTTTGCCAGAAAGGTGATTTTATCAGCTAATTAAGCATTTTCACAACCTGCTTGCATCAAGATTAAATATTGTCTGCTGAACAGTCTTTTTCGCCTGAAAAGTGATTTTCCCGTCGAATTTAGCGTTTTTGATCGTCTGCTGGCCTCAACATTCACTAATTTTTGCCAAACAGTCTTTCTTGGCAGAAAAGTGATTTTATCGGTGAATTACGCATTTTGACAAACTGCTTGCATCAATATTCCCTATATTTTGCCAAACAGTCTTTTTTGGCAGAAAAGTGATTATCTGGGCGAATTAAGCAGTTTGACAACATGCTTGCATCAAAAGTAAGCATTTTTTGCCAGTTTTTTTTGACAGCAAAGTGATTTTATCGGTGTATTAAGCATTTTGACAATCTTAACTATTATCTTAACCATCAAAATTAACTATGTTTGACCGAACAGTCTTTTTTGGTAGAAAACCGATTTCCTCAGTGAATTAAACATTTTAACAACCTGCTTGGCAGAAAAGTGATTTTGTCGTCGAATTAAGCATTTTGGCCATCTGCTTGCCTCAACATTCTCTATTTTTTTGCCAAACCGTCTTTTTTGGCAGAAAAGTGGCTTTCTCGGCGAATTCAGTATTTTAAGAACTTTGCATTAAACTTCACTAATTATTTGCCAATGTCCTTTTTGCAAGAAAGGTGATTTTCTCAGCTAATTAAGCATTTTGACAACCTGCATGCATCAAAAATCACAATTTTTTGCTAAACAGTCTTTTTTGGCAGAAAAGTGATTTTATCGGTGAATTACGCATTTTGACAACCTGCTTCCATCAAAATTAACTATTTTTGACCGAACAGTCTTTTATGGTAGAAAGGTCATTTCCTCAGTGTCTTTAGCATTTTGACAACCTGCTTGCATCAAAATTATATATTTTCTGCCGATCAGTCTGTTTTGGCAGAAAAGTGATTTTCCCGTCGAATTTAGCGTTTTTGGTCATCTGCTTCCCTCAACATTCACTATTTTTTGCCAAACAGTCTTTCTTGGCAGAAAAGTGATTTTATCGATGAATTACGCATTTTGACAAACTGCTTGCATCAATATTCCCTATTTTTTGCCAAACAGTCTTTTTTGACAGAAAAGTGATTTTATCGGTGTATTACGCATTTTGACAATCGTAACTATTATCTGAACCATCAAAATTAACTATGTTTGACCGAACAGTCTTTTTTGGTAGAAAAGTGATTTTCTTGTCAAATTATGCATTTTGACAACTTGCTTGCATCAATATTCCCTTTTTTTTGCCAAACTGTCTTTTTTGGCAGAAAAGTGGTTTTCTCGGCGAGTTAAGAATTTTAACAACCTGCTTGCAGTAAACTTCACTAATTATTTGCCAAACAGTCCTTTTTGCCAGAAAGGTGATTTTCTCAGCTAATTAAGCATTTTGACAACCTGCTGGCATCAAAATTCACTATTTTATGCCAAACACTCTTTGTTGGCAGAAAAGTGATTTTATCGGTGAATTGCGCATTTTGACAAACTGCTTGCATCAATATTCCCTATTTTTTGCCAAACAGTCTTTTTTGGCAGAAAAGTGGTTTCTCGGCGAATTAAGAATTTTAACAACCTGCTTGCAGTAAACTTCACTAATTATTTGCCAAACAGTCCTTTTTGCCAGAAAGGTGATTTTCTCTGCTAATGAAGCATTTTGACAATCTGCTTGCATCAAGATTAAATATTGTCTGCTGAACAGTCTTTTTTTGCCAGAAAAGTGATTTTCCGGTCGAATTGAGCGTTTTTGATCATCAGCTTGCCTCAACATCCGCTATTTTTTGCCAAACAGTCTTTCCTGGCAGAAAAGTGATTTTATCGGTCAATTACGGATTTTGGCAACCTGCTTCCATCAAAATTAACTATTTTTGACGGAACAGTCTTTTTCGCCTGAAAAGTGATTTTCCCGTCGAATTTAGCGTTTTTGATCGTCTGCTGGCGTCAACATTCACTATTTTTTGCCAAACAGTCTTTCTTGGCAGAAAAATGATTTTATCGGCGAATTAAGCAGTTTGACAACATGCTTGCATCAAAATTAAGCATTTTTTGCCATTCTTTTTTGACAGAAAGTGATTTTATCGGTGTATTACGCATTTTGACAATCTTAACTATTATCTTAACCATCAAAATTAACTATGTTTGACCGAACAGTCTTTTTTGGTAGAAAACTGATTTCCTCAGTGAATTAAACATTTTAACAACCTGCTTGGCAGAAAAGTGATTTTGTCGTCGAATTAAGCATTTTGGCCATCTGCTTGCCTCAACGTTCTCTATTTTTTTGCCAAACCGTCTTTTTTGGCAGAAAAGTGGCTTTCTCGGCGAATTCAGTATTTTAGGAACCTGCTTGCATTAAACTTCACTAATTATTTGCCAATGTCCTTTTTGCAAGAAAGGTGATTTTCTCAGATAATTAAGCATTTTGACAACCTGCATGCATCAAAAATCACAATTTTTTGCTAAACACTTTTTTGGCAGAAAAGTGATTTTATCGGTGAATTACGCATTTTGACAACCTGCTTCCATCAAAATTAACTATTTTTGACCGAACAGTCTTTTATGGTAGAAAGGTCATTTCCTCAGTGTCTTTAGCATTTTGACAACCTGCTTGCATCAAAATTAAATATTTTCTGCCGATCAGTCTTTTTTGGCAAAAAAGTGATTTTCTCGTCGAATTTAGCGTTTTTGATCATCTGCTTCCCTCAACATTCACTATTTTTGCCAAACAGTCTTTCTTGGTAGAAAAGTGCTTTTATCGGTGAATTACGCATTTTGACAAACTGCTTGCATCAATATTCCCTATATTTTGCCAAACAGTCTTTTTTGACAGAAAAGTGATTTTATCGGTGTATTACGCATTTTGACAATCGTAACTATTATCTTAACCATCAAAATTAACTATTTTTGACCGAACAGTCTATTTTGGTAGAAAAGTGATTTTCTCGTCAAATTATGCATTTTGACAACTTGCTTGCATCAATATTCCCTATTTTTTTGCCAAACAGTCTTTTTTGGCAGAAAAGTGGTTTTCTCGGCGAATTAAGTATTTTAAGAACCTGCTTGCATTAAACTTCACTAATTATTTGCCAAACAGTCCTTTTTGCCAGAAAAGTGATTTTATCGGTGAATTACGCATTTTGACAACCTGCTTCCATCAAAATTAACTATTTTTGACCGAACAGTCTTTTATGGTAGAAAGGCCATTTCCTCAGCTAATTAAGCATTTTGACAACCTGCTTGCATCAAAATTCACTATTTTTGACCGAACAGTCTTTTTCGCCTGAAAAGTGATTTTCCCGTCGAATTTAGCGTTTTGGATCATCTGCTTCCCTCAACATTCATTATTTTTTGCCAAACAGTCTTTCTTGGCAGAAAAGTGACTTTATCGTTGAATTACGCATTTTGACAAACTGCTTGCATCAATATTCCCTATATTTTGCCAAACAGTCTTTTTTGGCAGAAAAGTGATTATCTGGGCGAATTAAGCAGTTTGACAACCTGCTTGCTTCAAAATTAAGCATTTTTTGCCATTCTTTTTTGACAGAAAAGTGATTTTATCGGTGTATTACGCATTTTGACAATCTTAACTATTATCTTAACCATCAAAATTAACTATGTTTGACCGAACAGTCTTTTTTGGTAGAAAACTGATTTCCTCAGTGAATTAAACATTTTAACAACCTGCTTGGCAGAAAAGTGATTTTGTCGTCGAATTAAGCATTTTGGCCATCTGCTTGCCTCAACATTGTCAATTTTTTTGCCAAACCGTCTTTTTTGGCAGAAAAGTGGCTTTCTCGGCGAATTCAGTATTTTAAGAACCTGCTTGCATTAAACTTCACTAATTATTTGCCAATGTCCTTTTTGCAAGAAAGGTGATTTTCTCAGATAATTAAGCATTTTGACAACCTGCATGCATCAAAAATCACAATTTTTTGCTAAACAGTCTTTTTTGGCAACCTGCTTCCATCAAAATTAACTATTTTTGATCGAACAGTCTTTTATGGTAGAAAGGTCATTTCCTCAGTGTCTTTAGCATTTTGACAACCTGCTTGCATCAAAATTAAATATTTTCTGCCGATCAGTCTTTTTTGGCAAAAAAGTGATTTTCTCGTCGAATTTAGCGTTTTTGATCATCTGCTTCCCTCAACATTCACTATTTTTGCCAAACAGTCTTTCTTGGCAGAAAAGTGATTTTATCGGTGAATTACGCATTTTGACAAACTGCTTGCATCAATATTCCCTATATTTTGCCAAACAGTCTTTTTTGACAGAAAAGTGATTTTATCGGTGTATTACGCATTTTGACAATCGTAACTATTATCTTAACCATCAAAATTAACTATTTTTGACCGAACAGTCTTTTTTGGTAGAAAAGTGATTTTCTCGTCAAATTATGCATTTTGACAACTTGCTTGCATCAATATTCCCTATTTTTTTGCCAAACAGTCTTTTTTGGCAGAAAAGTGGTTTTCTCGGCGAATTAAGTATTTTAAGAACCTGCTTGCATTAAACTTCACTAATTATTTGCCAAACAGTCCTTTTTGCCAGAAAGGTGGTTTTCTCAGCTAATTACGCATTTTGACAACCTGCTTGCATCAAAATTCACTATTTTATGCCAAACACTCTTTGTTGGCAGAAAAGTGATTTTATCGGTGAATTACGCATTTTGACAACCTGCTTCCATCAAAATTAACTATTTTTGACCGAACAGTCTTTTATGGTAGAACGGTAATTTCCTCAGCTAATTAAGCATTTTGACAACCTGCTTGCATCAAAATTCACTATTTTATGCCAAACACTCTTTGTTGGCAGAAAAGTGATTTTATCGGTGAATTACGCATTTTGACAAATTGCAATTATGAAAATTAACTATTTTTGACCGAACAGTCTTTTTTGGTAGAAAACTAATGTCCTCAGTGCATTTTAACAACCTGCTTGGCAGAAAAGTGATTTTGTCGTCGAATTAATCATTCTGGCCACCTGCTTGCCTCAACATTCCCTATTATTTTGCCAAACCGTCTTTTTTGGCAGAAAAGTGGCTTTCTCGGCGAATTCAGTATTTTAAGAACCTGCTTGCATCAAAAATCACAATTTTTTGCTAAACAGTCTTTCTTGGCAGAAAAGGTATTTGCTCAATGAATTAAAGCATTTTAACAACCTGCTTGCATCATAATTAAATATTTTCTGCCAAACAGTCTTTTTTTGGCAGAAAAGTGACTTTATCGGTGAATTACGCATTTTGACAACCTGCATGCATCAAAAATCACAATTTTTTGCTAAACAGTCTTTTTTGGCAGAAAAGTGATTTTATCGGTGAATTACGCATTGTGACAACCTGCTTCCATCAAAATTAACTATTTTTGACCGAACAGTCTTTTATGGTAGAAAGGTCATTTCCTCAGTGTCTTTAGCATTTTGACAACCTGCTTGCATCAAAATTATATATTTTCTGCCGATCAGTCTGTTTTGGCAGAAAAGTGAGTTTCCCGTCGAATTTAGCGTTTTTGGTCATCTGCTTCCCTCAACATTCACTATTTTTTGCCAAACAGTCTTTCTTGGCAGAAAAGTGATTTTATCGGTGAATTAGGCATTTTGACAAACTGCTTGCATCAATATTCCCTATATTTTGCCAAACAGTCTTTTTTGGCAGAAAAGTGATTATCTGGGCGAATTAAGCAGTTTGACAACCTGCTTGCATCAAAATTAAGCATTTTTTGCCATTCTTTTTTGACAGAAAAGTGATTTTATCGGTGTATTACGCATTTTGACAATCTTAACTATTATCTTAACATTCAAAATTAACTATGTTTGACCGAACAGTCTTTTTTGGTAGAAAACTGATTTCCTCAGTGAATTAAACATTTTAACAACCTGCTTGGCAGAAAAGTGATTTTGTCGTCGAATTAAGCATTTTGGCCCTGCTTGCCTCAACATTCTCTATTTTTTTGCCAAACCGTCTTTTTTGGCAGAAAAGTGGCTTTCTCGGCGAATTCAGTATTTTAAGAACCTGCTTGCATTAAACCACTAATTATTTGCCAATGTCCTTTTTGCAAGAAAGGTGATTTTCTCAGCTAATTAAGCATTTTGACAACCTGCTTCCATCAAAATTAACTATTTTTGACCGAAAGGTCTTTTATGGTAGAAAGGTCATTTCCTCAGTGTCTTTAGCATTTTGACAACCTGCTTGCATCAAAATTAAATATTGTCTGCTGAACAGTATTTTTTTGCCAGAAAAGTGATTTTCCGGTCGAATTGTGCGTTTTTGATCATCCGCTTGCCTCAACATTCACTATTTTTTGCCAAACAGTCTTTCTTGGCAGAAAAGTGATTTTATCGGTCAATTACGCATTTTGGCAACCTGCTTCCATCAAAATTAACTATTTTTGACCGAACAGTCTTTTTCGCCTGAAAAGTGATTTTCCCGTCGAATTTAGCGTTTTTGATCGTCTGCTGGCCTCAACGTTCACTATTTTTTGCCAAACAGTCTTTCTTGGCAGAAAAGTGATTTTATCGGTGAATTACGCATTTTGACAAACTGCTTGCATCAATATTCCCTATATTTTGCCAAACAGTCTTTTTTGACAGAAAAGTGATTTTATCGGTGAATTACGCATTTTGACAACTTGCTTGCATCAATATTCCCTATTGTTTTGCCAAACAGTCTTTTTTGGCAGAAAAGTGGTTTTCTCGTCAAATTATGCATTTTGACAACTTGCTTGCATCAATATTCCCTATTTTTTTGCCAAATAGTCTTTTTTGGCAGAAAAGTGGTTTTCTCGGCGAATTAAGTATTTTAAGAACCTGCTTGCATTAAACTTCACTAATTATTTGCCAATGAGTCCTTTTTGGCAGAAAGGTGATTTTCTCAGCTAATTTAGCATTTTGTCAACCTGCATGCATCAAAAATCACAATATTTTGCTAAACAGTCTTTTTTGGCAGAAAAGTGATTTGCTCAGTGAATTAAAGCATTTTAACAACCTGCTTGCATCAAAATTAAATATTTTCTGCCGATCAGTCTGTTTTGGCAGAAAAGTGATTTTCCCGTCGAATTTAGCGTTTTTGGTCATCTGCTTCCCTCAACATTCACTATTTTTTGCCAAACAGTTTTTCTTGACAGAAAGGTGATTTTATCGGTGACTTACGCATTTTGACAAACTGCTTGCATCAATATTCCTTATTTTCTGCCAAACAGTCTTTTTTAGCAGAAAAATGGTTTCTCGGCGAATTAATAATTTTAACAACCTGCTTGCAGTAAACTTCACTAATTATTTGCCAAACAGTCCTTTTTGTAAGAAAGGTGATTTTCTCTGCTAATGAAGCATTTTGACAATCTGCTTGCATCAAGATTAAATATTGTCTGCTGAACAGTCTTTTTTGGCACAAAAGTGATTTTCTCGTCGAATTTAGCGTTTTTGATCATCTGCTTGCCTCAACGTTCACTATTTTTTGCCAAACAGTCTTTCTTGGCAGAAAAGTGATTTTATCGGTCAATTACGCATTTTGGCAACCTGCTTCCATCAAAATTAACTATTTTTGACCGAACAGTCTTTTTCGCCTGAAAAGTGATTTTCCCGTCGAATTCAGCGTTTTTGATCGTCTGCTGGCCTCAACATTCACTATTTTTTTGCCAAACAGTCTTTCTTGGCAGAAAAGTGATTTTATCGGTGAATTACGCATTTTGCCAAACAGTCTTTTTTGGCAGAAAAGTGATTATCTGGGCGAATTAAGCAGTTTGACAACCTGCTTGCATCAAAATTAAGCATTTTTTGCCATTCTTTTTGACAGAAAAGTGATTTTATCGGTGTATTACGCATTTTGACAATCTTAACTATTATCTTAACATTCAAAATTAACTATGTTTGACCGAACAGTCTTTTTTGGTAGAAAACTGATTTCCTCAGTGAATTAAACATTTTAACAACCTGCTTGGCAGAAAAGTGATTTTGTCGTCGAATTAAGCATTTTGGCCATCTGCTTGCCTCAACATTCTCTATTTTTTTGCCAAACCGTCTTTTTTGGCAGAAAAGTGGCTTTCTCGGCGAATTCAGTATTTTAAGAACCTGCTTGCATTAAACCACTAATTATTTGCCAATGTCCTTTTTGCAAGAAAGGTGATTTTCTCAGCTAATTAAGCATTTTGACAACCTGCTTGCATCAAAATTAAGCATTTTTTGCCAGTCTTTTTTGACAGAAAAGTGATTTTATCGGTGTATTACGCATTTTGACAATCTTAACTATTATCTTAACATTCAAAATTAACTATGTTTGACCGAACAGTCTTTTTTGGTAGAAAACTGATTTCCTCAGTGAATTAAACATTTTAACAACCTGCTTGGCAGAAAAGTGATTTTGTCGTCGAATTAAGCATTTTGGCCATCTGCTTGCCTCAACATTCTCTATTTTTTTGCCAAACCGTCTTTTTTGGCAGAAAAGTGGCTTTCTCGGCGAATTCAGTATTTTAAGAACCTGCTTGCATTAAACCACTAATTATTTGCCAATGTCCTTTTTGCAAGAAAGGTGATTTTCTCAGATAATTAAGCATTTTGACAACCTGCATGCATCAAAAATCAGAATTTTTTGCTAAACAGTCTTTTTTGGCAACCTGCTTCCATCAAAATTAACTATTTTTGACCGAAAGGTCTTTTATGGTAGAAAGGTCATTTCCTCAGTGTCTTTAGCATTTTGACAACCTGCTTGCATCAAAATTAAATATTGTCTGCTGAACAGTCTTTTTTTGCCAGAAAAGTGATTTTCCGGTCGAATTGAGCGTTTTTGATCATCCGCTTGCCTCAACATTCACTATTTCTTGCCAGAACAGTCTTTCTTGGCAGAAAAGTGATTTTATCGGTCAATTACGCATTTTGGCAACCTGCTTCCATCAAAATTAACTATTTTTGACCGAACAGTCTTACAGTCTTTTTCGCCTGAAAAGTGATTTTCCCGTCGAATTTAGCGTTTTTGATCGTCTGCTGGCCTCAACATTCACTATTTTTTGCCAAACAGTCTTTCTTGGCAGAAAAGTGATTTTATCGGTGAATTACGCATTTTGACAAACTGCTTGCATCAATATTCCCTATATTTTGCCAAACAGTCTTTTTTGGCAGAAAAGTGATTATCTGGGCGAATTAAGCAGTTTGACAACCTGCTTGCATCAAAATTAAGCATTTTTTGCCATTCTTTTTTGACAGAAAAGTGATTTTATCGGTGTATTACGCATTTTGACAATCTTAACTATTATCTTAACATTCAAAATTAACTATGTTTGACCGAACAGTCTTTTTTGGTAGAAAACTGATTTCCTCAGTGAATTAAACATTTTAACAACCTGCTTGGCAGAAAAGTGATTTTGTCGTCGAATTAAGCATTTTGGCCATCTGCTTGCCTCAACATTCTCTATTTTTTTGCCAAACCGTCTTTTTTGGCAGAAAAGTGGCTTTCTCGGCGAATTCAGTATTTTAAGAACCTGCTTGCATTAAACCACTAATTATTTGCCAATGTCCTTTTTGCAAGAAAGGTGATTTTCTCAGCTAATTAAGCATTTTGACAACCTGCATGCATCAAAAATCAGAATTTTTTGCTAAACAGTCTTTTTTGGCAACCTGCTTCCATCAAAATTAACTATTTTTGACCGAAAGGTCTTTTATGGTAGAAAGGTCATTTCCTCAGTGTCTTTAGCATTTTGACAACCTGCTTGCATCAAAATTAAATATTGTCTGCTGAACAGTCTTTTTTTGCCAGAAAAGTGATTTTCCGGTCGAATTGAGCGTTTTTGATCCGCTTGCCTCAACATTCACTATTTTTTGCCAAACAGTCTTTCTTGGCAGAAAAGTGATTTTATCGGTCAATTACGCATTTTGGCAACCTGCTTCCATCAAAATTAACTATTTTTGACCGAACAGTCTTTTTCGCCTGAAAAGTGATTTTCCCGTCGAATTTAGCGTTTTTGATCGTCTGCTGGCCTCAACATTCACTATTTTTTGCCAAACAGTCTTTCTTGGCAGAAAAGTGATTTTATCGGTGAATTACGCATTTTGACAAACTGCTTGCATCAATATTCCCTATATTTTGCCAAACAGTCTTTTTTGACAGAAAAGTGATTTTATCGGTGAATTACGCATTTTGACAACTTGCTTGCATCAATATTCCCTATTGTTTTGCCAAACAGTCTTTTTTGGCAGAAAAGTGGTTTTCTCGTCAAATTATGCATTTTGACAACTTGCTTGCATCAATATTCCCTATTTTTTTGCCAAATAGTCTTTTTTGGCAGAAAAGTGGTTTTCTCGGCGAATTAAGTATTTTAATGCTTGCATTAAACTTCACTAATTATTTGCCAAACAGCCCTTTTTGCCAGAAAGGTGGTTTTCTCAGCTAATTAAGCATTTTGACAACCTGCTTGCATCAAAATTCACTATTTTATGCCAAACACTCTTTGTTGGCAGAAAAGTAATTTTATCGGTGAATTACGCATTTTGACAACCTGCTTCCATCAAAATTAACTATTTTTGACCGAACAGTCTTTTATGGCAGAAAGGTCATTTCCTCAGCTAATTAAGCATTTTGACAACCTGCTTGCATCAAAATTCACTATTTGATGCCAAACACTCTTTGTTGGCAGAAAAGTGATTTTATCGGTGAATTACGCATTTTGACAACCTGCTTCCATCAAAATTAACTATTTTTGACCGAACAGTCTTTTATGGTAGAAAGGTCATTTCCTCAGCTAATTAAGCATTTTGACAACCTGCTTGCATCAAAATTCACTATTTTATGCCAAACACTTTGTTGGCAGAAAAGTGATTTTATCGGTGAATTACGCATTTTGACAAATTCCAAATCATGAAAATTAACTATTTTTGACCGAACAGTCTTTTTTGGTAGAAAACTAATGTCCTCAGTGCATTTTAACAACCTGCTTGGCAGAAAAGTGATTTTGTCGTCGAATTAATCATTCTGGCCACCTGCTTGCCTCAACATTCCCTATTATTTTGCCAAACCGTCTTTTTTGGCAGAAAAGTGGCTTTCTCGGCGAATTAAGTATTTTAAGAACCTGCTTGCATTAAACTTCACTAATTATTTGCCAATGAGTCCTTTTTGGCAGAAAGGTGATTTTCTCAGCTAATTTAGCATTTTGACAACCTGCATGCATCAAAAATCACAATATTTTGCTAAACAGTCTTTTTTGGCAGAAAAGTGATTTGCTCAGTGAATTAAAGCATTTTAACAACCTGCTTGCATCAAAATTAAATATTTTCTGCCGATCAGTCTGTTTTGGCAGAAAAGTGATTTTCCCGTCGAATTTAGCGTTTTTGGTCATATGCTTCCCTCAACATTCATTATTTTTTGCCAAACAGTTTTTCTTGGCAGAAAGGTGATTTTATCGGTGATTTACGCATTTTGACAAACTGCTTGCATCAATATTCCCTATTTTCTGCCAAACAGTCTTTTTAGCAGAAAAATGGTTTCTCGGCGAATTAATAATTTTAACAACCTGCTTGCAGTAAACTTCACTAATTATTTGCCAAACAGTCCTTTTTGTAAGAAAGGTGATTTTCTCTGCTAATGAAGCATTTTGACAATCTGCTTGCATCAAGATTAAATATTGTCTGCTGAACAGTCTTTTTTGGCACAAAAGTGATTTTCTCGTCGAATTTAGCGTTTATGATCATCTGCTTGCCTCAACGTTCACTATTTTTTGCCAAACAGTCTTTCTTGGCAGAAAAGTGATTTTATCGGTCAATTACGCATTTTGGCAACCTGCTTCCATCAAAATTAACTATTTTTGACCGAACAGTCTTTTTCGCCTGAAAAGTGATTTTCCCGTCGAATTCAGCGTTTTTGATCGTCTGCTGGCCTCAACATTCACTATTTTTTGCCAAACAGTCTTTCTTGGCAGAAAAGTGATTTTATCGGTGAATTACGCATTTTGACAAACTGCTTGCATCAATATTCCCTATATTTTGCCAAACAGTCTTTTTTGGCAGAAAAGTGATTATCTGGGCGAATTAAGCAGTTTGACAACCTGCTTGCATCAAAATTAAGCATTTTTTGCCATTCTTTTTTGACAGAAAAGTGATTTTATCGGTGTATTACGCATTTTGACAATCTTAACTATTATCTTAACCATCAAAATTAACTATGTTTGACGAACAGTCTTTTTTGGTAGAAAACTGATTTCCTCAGTGAATTAAACATTTTAACAACCTGCTTGGCAGAAAAGTGATTTTGTCGTCGAATTAAGCATTTTGGCCATCTGCTTGACTCAACATTCTCTATTTTTTTGCCAAACCGTCTTTTTTGGCAGAAAAGTGGCTTTCTCGGCGAATTCAGTATTTTAAGAACCTGCTTGCATTAAACTTCACTAATTATTTGTCAATGTCCTTTCGGCAAGAAAGGTGATTTTCTCAGCTAATTAAGCATTTTGACAACCTGCATGCATCAAAAATCACAATTTTTTGCTAAACAGTCTTTTTTGGCAACCTGCTTCCATCAAAATTAACTATTTTTGACCGAGCAGTCTTTTCTGGTAGAAAGGTCATTTCCTCAGTGTCTTTAGCATTTTGACAACCTGCTTGCATCAAAATTAAATATTTTCTGCCGATCAGTCTTTTTTGGCACAAAAGTGATTTTCTCGTCGAATTTAGCGTTTTTGATCATCTGCTTGCCTCAACGTTCACTATTTTTGCCAAACAGTCTTTCTTGGCACAAAAGTGATTTTATCGGTGAATTACGTATTTTGGCAAACTGCTTGCATCAATATTCCCTATATTTTGCCAAACAGTCTTTTTTGACAGAAAAGTGATTTTATCGGTGTATTACGCATTTTGACAATCGTAACTATTATCTTAAACATCAAAATTAACTATTTTTGACCGAACAGTCTTTTTTGGTAGAAAAGTGATTTTCTCGTCAAATTATGCATTTTGACAACTTGCTTGCATCAATATTCCCTATTTTTTTGCCAAATAGTCTTTTTTGGCAGAAAAGTGGTTTTCTCGGCGAATTAAGTATTTTAAGAACCTGCTTGCATTAAACTTCACTAATTATTTGCCAAACAGTCCTTTTTGCCAGAAAGGTGGTTTTCTCAGCTAATTAAGCATTTTGACAACCTGCTTGCATCAAAATTCACTATTCTATGCCAAACACTCTTTGTTGGCAGAAAAGTGATTTTATCGGTGAATTACGCATTTTGACAACCTGCTTCCATCAAAATTAACTATTTTTGACCGAACAGTCTTTTATGGTAGAAAGGTCATTTCCTCAGCTAATTAAGCATTTTGACAACCTGCTTGCATCAAAATTCACTATTTTATGCCAAACACTCTTTGTTGGCAGAAAAGTGATTTTATCGGTGAATTACGCATTTTGACAAATTGCAATCATGAAAATTAACTATGTTTGACCGAACAGTCTTTTTTGGTAGAAAACTGATTTCCTCAGTGAATTAAACATTTTAACAACCTGCTTGGCAGAAAAGTGATTTTGTCGTCGAATTAATCATTCTGGCCACCTGCTTGCCTCAACATTCCCTATTATTTTGCCAAACCGACTTTTTTGGCAGAAAAGTGGCTTTCTCGGCGAATTAAGTATTTTAAGAACCTGCTTGCATTAAACTTCACTAATTATTTGCCAATGAGTCCTTTTTGGCAGAAAGGTGATTTTCTCAGCTAATTAAGCATTTTGACAACCTGCATGCATCAAAAATCACCATTTTTTGCTAAACAGTCTTTTTTGGCAGAAAAGTGACTTTATCGGTGAATTACGCATTTTGACAACCTGCTTGCATCAAAATTATATATTTTCTGCCGATCAGTCTGTTTTGGCAGAAAAGTGATTTTCCCGTCGAATTTAGCGTTTTTGGTCATCTGCTTCCCTCAAGATTCACTATTTTTTGCCAAACAGTCTTTCTTGCCAGGAACGTGATTTTATCGGTCAATTACGCATTTTGGCAACCTGCTTCCATCAAAATTAACTATTTTTGACCGAACAGTCTTTTTCGCCTGAAAAGTGATTTTCCCGTCGAATTTAGCGTTTTTGATCGTCTGCTGGCCTCAACATTCACTGTTTGCCAAACAGTCTTTTTTGGCAGAAGTGATTTTATCGGTGAATTACGCATTTTGACAACCTGCTTCCATCAAAATTAACTATTTTTGACCGAACAGTCTTTTATGGTAGAAAGGTCATTTCCTCAGTATCTTTAGCATTTTGACAACCTGCTTGCATCAAAATTAAATATTGTCTGCTGAACAGTCTTTTTTTGCCAGAAAAGTGATTTTCCGGTCGAATTGAGCGTTTTTGATCATCCGCTTGCCTCAACATTCACTATTTTTTGCCAAACAGTCTTTCTTGGCAGAAACGTGATTTTATCGGTCAATTACGCATTTTGGCAACCTGCTTCCATCAAAATTAACTATTTATGACCGAACAGTCTTTTTCTCCTGAAAAGTGATTATCCCGTCGAATTTAGCGTTTTTGATCGTCTGCTGGCCTCAACATTCACTATTTTTTGCCAAACAGTCTTTTTTGGCAGAAAAGTGATTTTATCGGTGAATTACGCATTTTGACAACCTGCTTCCATCAAAATTAACTATTTTTGACCGAACAGTCTTTTATGGTAGAAAGGTCATTTCCTCAGTGTCTTTAGCATTTTGACAACCTGCTTGCATCAAAATTAAATATTTTCTGTAAAATCAGTCTTTTTTGGCAAAAAAGTGATTTGCTCGTCGAATTTAGCGTTTTTGATCATCTGCTTCCCTCAACATTCACTATTTTTGCCAAACAGTTTTTCTTGGCAGAAAAGTGATTTTATCGGTGAATTACGCATTTTGACAAACTGCTTGCATCAATATTCCCTATATTTTGCCAAACAGTCTTTTTTGACAGAGAAGTGATTTTATCGGTGTATTACGCATTTTGACAATCGTAACTATTATCTTAACCATCAAAATTAACTATTTTTGACCGAACAGTCTATTTTGGTAGAAAAGTGATTTTCTCGTCAAATTATGCATTTTGACAACTTGCTTGCATCAATATTCCCTATTTTTTTGCCAAACAGTCTTTTTTGGCAGAAAAGTGGTTTTCTCGGCGAATTAAGTATTTTAAGAACCTGCTTGCATTAAACTTCACTAATTATTTGCCAAACAGTCCTTTTTGCCAGAAAAGCGATTTTATCGGTGAATTACGCATTTTGACAACCTGCTTCCATCAAAATTTACTATTTTTGACCGAACAGTCTTTTATGGTAGAAAGGTCATTTCCTCAGTTAAATAAGCATTTTGACAACCTGCTTGCATCAAAATTCACTATTTTATGCCAAACACTCTTTGTTGGCAGAAAAGTGATTTTATCGGTGAATTACGCATTTTGACAAATTGCAATCATGAAAATTAACTATTTTTGACCGAACAGTCTTTTTTGGCAGAAAACTAATGTCCTCAGTGCATTTTAACAACCTGCTTGGCAGAAAAGTGATTTTGTCGTCGAATTAATCATTCTGGCCACCTGGTTGCCTCAACATTCCCTATTATTTTGCCAAACCGTCTTTTTTGGCAGAAAAGTGGCTTTCTCGGCGAATTAAGTATTTTAAGAACCTGCTTGCATTAAACTTCACTAATTATTTGCCAATGAGTCCTTTTTGGCAGAAAGGTGATTTTCTCAGCTAATTAAGCATTTTGACAACCTGCAGCATCAAAAATCACAATTTTTTGCTAAACAGTCTTTTTTGGCAGAAAAGTGACTTTATCGGTGAATTACGCATTTTGACAACCTGCTTGCATCAAAAATTATAATTTTCCCAGTCGAATTTAGCGTTTTGGTCATCTGCTTCACTCAACATTCACTATTTTTTGCCAAACAGTCTTTCTTGGCAGAAAGTGATTTTATCGGTGAATTACGCATTTTGACAAACTGCTTGCATCAATATTCCCTATATTTGCCAAACAGTCTTTTTTTTGGCAGAAAAGTGATTACCTGGGCGAATAAGCAGTTTGACAACCTGCTTGCATCAAAATTAAGCATCTTTTTGCCAGTCTTTTTTGACAGCAAAGTGATTTTATCGGTGTATTTACGCATTTTGACAATCACCTTTGACAATCACCTATTATCTTAACCATCAAAATTAACTATTTTTGACCGAACAGTCTTTTTGGTAGCAAAGTGATTTTCTCGTCAAATACGCATTTTGACAACCCGCTTGCATCAATAATCCCTCTTTTTTGCCAAACTGTCTTTTTTGGCAGAAAAGTGGTGTTCTCGGCGAATTAAGAATATTAACAACCTGCTTGCAGTAAACTTCACTAATTATTTGCCAAACAGTCCTTTTTGCCAGAAAGGTGATTTTATCAGCTAATTAAGCATTTTCACAACCTGCTTGCATCAAAATTCACTATTTTATGCCAAACACTCTTTGTTGGCTGAAAAGTGATTTTATCGGTGAATTCTGTATTTTGACAACCTGCTTTCATCAAAATTCACTATTTTTTGCAAAACAGTCTTTTTTGGGGGGAAGAGACTTTATCGGTGAATTACGCATTTTGACAAATTGCAACCATCAAAATTAACTATGTTTGACCGAACAGTCTTTTTTGGTAGAAAACTGATTTCCTCAGTGAATTAAACATTTTAACAACCTGCTTGGCAGAAAAGTGATTTTGTCGTCGAATTAAGCATTTTGGCCATCTGCTTGCCTCAACATTCTCTATTTTTTTGCCAAACCGTCTTTTTTGGCAGAAAAGTGGCTTTCTCGGCGAATTCAGTATTTTAAGAACCTGCTTGCATTAAACTTCACTAATTATTTGCCAATGTCCTTTTTGCAAGAAAGGTGATTTTCTCAGCTAATTAAGCATTTTGATAACCTGCATGCATCAAAAATCACAATTTTTTGCTAAACAGTCTTTCTTGTCAGAAAAGTGATTTTATCGGTGAATTACGCATTTTGACAAACTGCTTGCATCAATATTCCCTATTTTTTGCCAAACAGTCTTTTTTGGCAGAACAGTGGTTTCACGGCGAATTAAGAATTTTAACAACCTGCTTGCAGTAAACTTCACTAATTATTTGCCAAACAGTCCTTTTTGCCAGAAAGGTGATTTTCTCTGCTAATGGAGCATTTTGACAATCTGCTTGCATCAAGATTAAATATTGTCTGCTGAACAGTCTTTTTTTGCCAGAAAAGTGATTTTCCGGTCGAATTGAGCGTTTTTGATCATCCGCTTGCCTCAACATTCACTATTTTTTGCCAAACAGTCTTTCTTGGCAGAAAAGTGATTTTATCGGTCAATTACGCATTTTGGCAACATGCTTCCATCAAAATTAACTATTTTTGACCGAACAGTCTTTTTCGCCTGAAAAGTGATTTCCCCGTCGAATTTAGCGTTTTTGATCGTCTGCTGGCCTCAACATTCACTATTTTGTGCCAAACAGTCTTTCTTGGCAGAAAAGTGATTTTATCGGTGAATTACGCATTTTGACAAACTGCTTGCATCAATATTCCCTTTATTTTGCCAAACAGTCTTTTGTGGCAGAAAAGTGATTATCTGGGCGAATTAAGCAGTTTGACAACCTGCTTGCATCAAAATTAAGCATTTTTTGCCAGTCTTTTTTGACAGCAAAGTGATTTTATCGGTGTATTACGCATTTTGACAATCTTAACTATTATCTTAACCATCAAAATTAACTATTTTTGACCGAACAGTCTTTTTTGGTAGAAAAGTGATTTTCTCGTCAAATTACGCATTTTGACAACCCGCTTGCATCAATATTCCCTCTTTTTTGCCAAACTGTCTTTTTTGGCAGAAAAGTGGTGTTCTCGGCGAATTAAGAATATTAACAACCTGCTTGCATCAAAATTCACTATTTTATGCCAAACACTCTTTGTTGGCAGAAAAGTGATTTTATCGGTGAATTACGCATTTTGACAAATTGCAATCATGAAAATTAACTATTTTTGACCGAACTGTCTTTTTTGGTAGAAAACTAATTTCTTCAGTGCATTTTAACAACCTGCTTGGCAGAAAAGTGATTTTGTCGTCGAATTAAGCATTCTGGCCACCTGCTTGCCTCAACATTCCCTATTATTTTGCCAAACCGTCTTTTTTGGCAGAAAAGTGGCTTTCTCGGCGAATTACGTATTTTAAGAACCTGCTTGCATTAAACTTCACTAATAATTTGCCAATGAGTCCTTTTTCCAGGAAAGGTGATTTTCTCAGCTAATTAAGCATTTTGACAACCTGCATGCATCAAAATTAAATATTTTCTGCCGATCAGTCTGTTTTGGCAGAAAAGTAATTTTCCCGTCGAATTTAGCGTTTTTGGTCATCTGCTTCACTCAACATTCACTATTTTTTGCCAAACAGTCTTTCTTGGCAGAAAAGTGATTTTATCGGTGAATTACGCATTTTGACAAACTGCTTGCATCAATATTCCCTATATTTTGCTAAACAGTCTTTTTTTGGCAGAAAAGTGATTATCTGGGCGAATTAAGCAGTTTGACAACCTGCTTGCATCAAAATTAAGCATCTTTTGCCAGTCTTTTTTGACAGCAAAGTGATTTTATCGGTGTATTACGCATTTTGACAATCACCTTTGACAATCACCTATTATCTTAACCATCAAAATTAACTATTTTTGACCGAACAGTCTTTTTTGGTAGAAAAGTGATTTTCTCGTCAAATTACGCATTTTGACAACCCGCTTGCATCAATAATCCCTCTTTTTTGCCAAACTGTCTTTTTTGGCAGAAAAGTGGTGTTCTCGGCGAATTAAGAATATTAACAACCTGCTTGCAGTAAACTTCACTAATTATTTGCCAAACAGTCCTTTTTGCCAGAAAGGTGATTTTATCAGCTAATTAAGCATTTTCACAACCTGCTTGCATCAAAAATCACAATTTGTTGCTAAACAGTCTTTTTTGGCAGAAAAGTGATTTGCTCAGTGAATTATGCATTTTAACAACCTGCTTGCATCATAATTAAATATTTTCTGCCAAACTAATTTCCTCAGTGCATTTTAACAACCTGCTTGGCAGAAAAGTATCGGCGAATTAAGTATTTTAAGAACCTGCTTGCATTAAACTTCACTAATTATTTGCCAATGTCCTTTTTGGAAGAAAGGTGATTTTCTCAGCTAATTAAGCATTTTGTCAACCTGCATGCATCAAAAATCATAATTTTTTGCTGAACAGTCTTTTTTGGCAGAAAAGTAATTTTATCGGTGTATTACGCATTTTGACAACCTGCTTCCATCAAAATTAATTATTTTTGACCGAACACTCTTTTATGGTAGAAAGGTCATTTCCTCGGTATCTTTAGCATTTTGACAACCTGCTTGCATCAAAATTAAATATTTTCTGCCGATCAGTCTTTTTTGGCACAAAAGTGATTTTCTCATCGAATTTAGCGTTTTTGATCATCTGCTTGCCTCAACACTCACTATTTTTTGCCAAACAATCTTTCGTGGCAGAAAAGTGATTTTATCGGTGAATTACGCATTTTCACAAACTGCTTGCATCAATATTCCCTATATTTTGCCAAACAGTCTTTTTTGGCAGAAAAGTGATTATCTGGGCGAATTAAGCAGTTTGACAACCTGCTTGCATCAAAATTAAGCATTTTTTGCCCGTCTTTTTTGACAGCAAAGTGATTTTATCGGTGTATTACGCATTTTGACAATCTTAACTATTATCTTAACCATCAAAATTAACTATTTTTGACCGAACAGTCTTTTTTGGTAGAAAAGTGATTTTCTCGTCAAATTACGCATTTTGACAACCCGCTTGCATCAATATTCCCTCTTTTTTGCCAAACTGTCTTTTTTGGCAGAAAAGTGGTGTTCTCGGCGAATTAAGAATATTAACAACCTGCTTGCAGTAAACTTCACTAATTATTTGCCAAACAGTCCTTTTTGCCAGAAAGGTGATTTTCTCAGCTAATTAAGCATTTTCACAACCTGCTTGCATCAAAATTCACTATTTTATGCCAAACACTCTTTGTTGGCAGAAAAGTGATTTTATCGGTGAATTACGCATTTTGACAAATTGCAATCATGAAAATTAACTATTTTTGACCGAACTGTCTTTTTTGGTAGAAAACTAATTTCTTCAGTGCATTTTAACAACCTGCTTGGCAGAAAAGTGATTTTGTCGTCGAATTAAGCATTCTGGCCACCTGCTTGCCTCAACATTCCCTATTATTTTGCCAAACCGTCTTTTTTGGCAGAAAAGTGGCTTTCTCGGCGAATTACGTATTTTAAGAACCTGCTTGCATTAAACTTCACTAATAATTTGCCAATGAGTCCTTTTTCCAGGAAAGGTGATTTTCTCAGCTAATTAAGCATTTTGACAACCTGCTTGCATCAGAATTAAATATTTTCTGCCGAACAGTCTGTTTTGGCAGAAAAGTGATTATCCCGTCGAATTTAGCGTTTTTGGTCATCTGCTTCCCTCAACATTCACTATTTTTTGCCAAACAGTCTTTCTTGGCAGAAAAGTGATTTTATCGGTGAATTACGCATTTTGACAAACTGCTTGCATCAATATTCCCTATATTTTGCTAAACAGTCTTTTTTTGGCAGAAAAGTGATTATCTGGGCGAATTAAGCAGTTTGACAACCTGCTTGCATCAAAATTAAGCATCTTTTGCCAGTCTTTTTTGACAGCAAAGTGATTTTATCGGTGTATTACGCATTTTGACAATCTTAACTATTATCTTAACCATCAAAATTAACTATTTTTGACCGAACAGTCTTTTTTGCCAGAAAAGTGATTTTCACGTCGAATTTAGCGTTTTTGATCATCAGCTTGCCTCAACATTCACTATTTTTTGCCAAACAGTCTTTCTTGGCAGAAAAGTGATTTTATCGGTGAATTACGCATTTTGACAAACTGCTTGCATCAATATTCCCTATTTTTTGCCAAACAGTCTTTTTTGGCAGAAAGTGGTTTCTCGTCGAATTAAGAATTTTACCAACCTGCTTGATTTTATCGGTGAATTACGCATTTTGACAACCTGCTTCCATCAAAAGTAACGATTTTTCACCGAAAAGTCATTTTTGGTAGAAAAGTGATTTCCTCAGTGAAAAAGCATTTTGACAACCTGCTTGCATCAAAATTAAATATTTTCTGCCGAACAGTCTGTTTTCCCAGAAAAGTGATTTTCCCTTCGAATTTAGCGTTTTAAACTATTTTTGACCGAACAGTCTTTTTTGGCAGAAAAGTGATAATCTTGGCGAATTAAGCATTTTGACAACCTGCTTGCATCAAAAATCACAATTTTTTGCTAAACAGTCTTTTTTGGCAGAAAAGTGATTTTATCGGTGAATTACGCATTTTGACAACCTGCTTCCATCAAAATTAACTATTTTTGACCGAACCGTCTTTTTTGGCAGAAAAGTGATAATCTTGGCGAATTAAGCATTTTGACAACCTGCTTGCATCAAAATTAAGCATTTTATGCCAGTCTTTTTTGACAGAAAAGTGACTTTTTCGGTGTATTACGAATTATGACAAACTTAACTATTATCGTAACCATCAAAATTAACTATTTTTGACCGAACAGTCTTTTTTGGTAGAAAAGTGATTTCCTCAGTGAATTAAGCATTTTAACAACCTGCTTGGCAGAAAAGTGATTTTGTCGTCGAATTGCATTTTGGCAATCTGTTTTCCTCAACATTCCCTATTTTTTTGCCAAACCGTCTTTTTTGGCAGAAAAGTGGCTTTCTCGGCGAATCAAGTATTTTAAGAACCTTCTTGCATTAAACTTCACTAATTATGTGCCAATGAGTCCTTTTTCCAGGAAAGGTGATTTTCTCAGCTAATTAAGCATTTTGACAACCTGCATGCATCAAAATTAAATATTTTCTGCCGATCAGTCTGTTTTGGCAGAAAAGTAATTTTCCCGTCGAATTTAGCGTTTTTGGTCATCTGCTTCCCTCAACATTCACTATTTTTTGCCAAACAGTCTTTCTTGGCAGAAAAGTGATTTTATCGGTGAATTACGCATTTTGACAAACTGCTTGCATCAATATTCCCTATATTTTGCTAAACAGTCTTTTTTTGGCAGAAAAGTGATTATCTGGGCGAATTAAGCAGTTTGACAACCTGCTTGCATCAAAATTAAGCATCTTTTGCCAGTCTTTTTTGACAGCAAAGTGATTTTATCGGTGTATTACGCATTTTGACAATCTTAACTATTATCTTAACCATCAAAATTAACTATTTTTGACCGAACAGTCTTTTTTGGTAGAAAAGTGATTTTCTCGTCAAATTACGCATTTTGACAACCCGCTTGCATCAATATTCCCTCTTTTTTGCCAAACTGTCTTTTTTGGCAGAAAAGTGGTGTTCTCGGCGAATTAAGAATTTTGACAACCTGCTTGCAGTAAACTTCACTAATTATTTGCCAAACAGTCCTTTTTGCCAGAAAGCTGATTTTCTCTGCTAATGAAGCATTTTGACAATCTGCTTGCATCAAGATTAAATATTGTCTGCTGAACAGTCTTTTTTTGCCAGAAAAGTGATTTTCCGGTCGAATTGAGCGTTTTTGATCATCCGCTTGCCTCAACATTCACTATTTTTTGCCAAACAGTCTTTCTTGGCAGAAAAGTGATTTTATCGTTCAATTACGCATTTTGGCAACATGCTTCCATCAAAATTAACTATTTTTGACCGAACAGTCTTTTTCGCCTGAAAAGTGATTTCCCCGTCGAATTTAGCGTTTTTGATCGTCTGCTGGCCTCAACAATCACTATTTTTTGCCAAACAGTCTTTCTTGGCAGAAAAGTGATTTTATCGGTGAATTACGCATTTTGACAAACTGCTTGCATCAATATTCCCTTTATTTTGCCAAACAGTCTTTTGTGGCAGAAAAGTGATTATCTGGGCGAATTAAGCAGTTTGACAACCTGCTTGCATCAAAATTAAGCATTTTTTGCCAGTCTTTTTTGACAGAAAAGTGATTTTATCGGTGTATTACGCATTTTGACTATCTTAACTATTACAAACTGCTTGCATCAATATTCCCTATATTTTGCCAAACAGTCTTTTTTGGCAGAAAAGTGATTATCTGGGCGAATTAAGCAGTTTGACAACCTGCTTGCATCAAAATTAAGCATTTTTTGCCAGTCTTTTTTGACAGCAAAGTGATTTTATCGGTGTATTACGCATTTTGACAATCTTAACTATTATCTTAACCATCAAAATTAACTATTTTTGACCGAACAGTCTTTTTTGGTAGAAAAGTGATTTTCTCGTCAAATTACGCATTTTGACAACCCGCTTGCATCAATATTCCCTCTTTTTTGCCAAACTGTCTTTTTTGGCAGAAAAGTGGTGTTCTCGGCGAATTAAGAATATTAACAACCTGCTTGCAGTAAACTTCACTAATTATTTGCCAAACAGTCCTTTTTGCCAGAAAGGTGATTTTATCAGCTAATTAAGCATTTTCACAACCTGCTTGCATCAAAATTCACTATTTTATGCCAAACACTCTTTGTTGGCTGAAAAGTGATTTTATCGGTGAATTCTGTATTTTGACAACCTGCTTTCATCAAAATTCACTATTTTTTGCAAAACAGTCTTTTTTGGGGGGAAGAGACTTTATCGGTGAATTACGCATTTTGACAACCTGCTTCCATCAAAATTAACTATTTTTGACCGAACAGTCTTTTTTGGTGAAAACTGATTTCCTCAGTGAATTAAACATTTTAACAACCTGCTTGGCAGAAAAGTGATTTTGTCGTCGAATTAAGCATTTTGGCCATCTGCTTGCCTCAACATTCTCTATTTTTTTGCCAAACCGTCTTTTTTGGCAGAAAAGTGGCTTTCTCGGCGAATTCAGTATTTTAAGAACCTGCTTGCATTAAACTTCACTAATTATTTGCCAATGTCCTTTTTGCAAGAAAGGTGATTTTCTCAGCTAATTAAGCATTTTGATAACCTGCATGCATCAAAAATCACAATTTTTTGCTAAACAGTCTTTCTTGGCAGAAAAGTGATTTTATCGGTGAATTACGCATTTTGACAAACTGCTTGCATCAATATTCCCTATTTTTTGCCAAACAGTCTTTTTTGGCAGAACAGTGGTTTCACGGCGAATTAAGAATTTTAACAACCTGCTTGCAGTAAACTTCACTAATTATTTGCCAAACAGTCCTTTTTGCCAGAAAGGTGATTTTCTCTGCTAATGAAGCATTTTGACAATCTGCTTGCATCAAGATTAAATATTGTCTGCTGAACAGTCTTTTTTTGCCAGAAAAGTGATTTTCCGGTCGAATTGAGCGTTTTTGATCATCCGCTTGCCTCAACATTCACTATTTTTTGCCAAACAGTCTTTCTTGGCAGAAAAGTGATTTTATCGGTCAATTACGCATTTTGGCAACATGCTTCCATCAAAATTAACTATTTTTGACCGAACAGTCTTTTTCGCCTGAAAAGTGATTTCCCCGTCGAATTTAGCGTTTTTGATCGTCTGCTGGCCTCAACATTCACTATTTTTTGCCAAACAGTCTTTCTTGGCAGAAAAGTGATTTTATCGGTGAATTACGCATTTTGACAAACTGCTTGCATCAATATTCCCTTTATTTTGCCAAACAGTCTTTTGTGGCAGAAAAGTGATTATCTGGGCGAATTAAGCAGTTTGACAACCTGCTTGCATCAAAATTAAGCATTTTTTGCCAGTCTTTTTTGACAGAAAAGTGATTTTATCGGTGTATTACGCATTTTGACAATCTTAACTATTATCTTAACCATCAAAATTAACTATTTTTGACCGAACAGTCTTTTTTGGTAGAAAAGTGATTTTCTCGTCAAATTACGCATTTTGACACCCTGCTTGCATCAATATTCCCTATTTTTTTGCCAAACAGTCTTTTTTGACAGGTTTTCTCGGCGAAATAAGAATTTTAACAACCTGCTTGCAGTAAACTTCACTAATTATTTGCCAAACAGTCCTTTTTGCCAGAAAGGTGATTTTCTCAGCTAATTAAGCATTTTGACAACCTGCTTGCATCAAAATTCACTATTTTATGCCAAACACTCTTTGTTGGCAGAAAAGTGATTTTATCGGTGAATTACGCATTTTGACAAAATTGCAATCATGAAAATTAACTATTTTTGACCGAACTGTCTTTTTTGGTAGAAAACTAATTTCCACAGTGCATTTTAACAACCTACTTGGCAGAAAAGTGATTTTGTCGTCGAATTAAGCATTCTGGCCACCTGCGTGCCTCAACATTCCCTATTATTTTGCCAAACCGTCTTTTTTGGCAGAAAAGTGGCTTTCTCGGCGAATTAAGTATTTTAAGAACCTGCTTGCATTAAACTTCACTAATTATTTGCCAATGAGTCCTCTTTGGCAGAAAGGTAATTTTCTCAGCTAATTAAGCATTTTGACAACCTGCATGCATCAAAAATCACAATTTCTTGCCAAACCGTCTTTTTTGGCAGAAAAGTGGCTTTCTCGGCGAATTAAGTATTTTAAGAACCTGCTTGCATTAAACTTCACTAATTATTTGCCAATGAGTCCTCTTTGGCAGAAAGGTAATTTTCTCAGCTAATTAAGCATTTTGACAACCTGCATGCATCAAAAATCACAATTTTTTGCTAAACAGTCTTTTTTGGCAGAAAAGTGATTTGCTCAGTGAATTAAGCATTTTAACAACCTGCTTGCATCATAATTAAATATTTTCTGCCAAACTGTCTTTTTTTTGGCAGAAAAGTGACTTTATCGGTGAATTACGCATTTTGACCACCTGCTTGCATCAAAATTAAATATTTTCTGCTGATCAGTCTGTTTTGGCAGAAAAGTGATTTTCCCGTCGAATTTAGCGTTTTTGGTCATCTGCTTCCCTCAACATTCACTATTTTTTGTCAAACAGTCTTTCTTGGCAGAAAAGTGATTTTATCGGTGAATTACGCATTTTGACAAACTGCTTGCATCAATATTCCCTAATTTTTGCCAAACAGTCTTTTTTGGCAGAAAAGTGGTTTCTCGGCGAATTAAGAATTTTAACAACCTGCTTGCAGTAAACTTCACTAATTATTTGCCAAACAGTCCTTTTTGCCAGAAAGGTGATTTTCTCTGCTAATGAAGCATTTTGACAATCTGCTTGCATCAAGATTAAATATTGTCTGCTGAACAGTCTTTTTTTGCCAGAAAAGTGATTTTCCGGTCGAATTGAGCGTTTTTGATCATCCGCTTCCCTCAACATTCACCATTTTTTGTCAAACAGTCTTTCTTGGCAGAAAAGTGACTTTATCGTTGAATTACGCATTTTGACAACCTGCTTGCATCAATATTCCCTATTTTTTGCCAAACAGTCTTTTTTGGCAGAAAAGTGGTTTCTCGGCGAATAAAGAATTTTAACAACCTGCTTGCAGTAAACTTCACTAATTATTTGCCAAACAGTCCTTTTTGCCAGAAAGGTGATTTTCTCTGCTAATGAAGCATTTTGACAATCTGCTTGCATCAAGATTAAATATTGTCTGCTGAACAGTCTTTTTTTGCCAGAAAAGTGATTTTCCGGTCGAATTGAGCGTTTTTGATCATCCGCTTGCCTCAACATTCACTATTTTTTGCAAACAGTCTTTCTTGGCAGAAAAGTGATTTTATCGGTCAATTACGCATTTTGGCAACCTGCTTCCATCAAAATTAACTATTTTTGACCGAACAGTCTTTTTCGCCTGAAAAGTGATTTTCCCGTCGAATTTAGCGTTTTTGATCATCTGCTGGCCTCAACATTCACTATTTTTTGCCAAACAGTCTTTCTTGGCAGAAAAGTGATTTTATCGGTGAATTACGCATTTTGACAAACTGCTTGCATCAATAAGCAATAGTTTGCCAAACAGTCTTTTTTGGCAGAAAAGTGATTATCTGGGCGAATTAAACAGTTTGACAACCTGCTTGCATCAAAAGTAAGCATTTTTTGCCAGTCTTTTTTGACAGAAAAGTGATTTTATCGGTGTATTACGCATTTTGACAATCTTAACTATTATCTTAACCATCAAAATTAACTATTTTTGACCGAACAGTCTTTTTTGGTAGAAAAGTGATTTTCTCGTCAAATTACGCATTTTGACAACCTGCTTGCATCAATATTCCTTATTTTTTTTGCCAAACAGTCTTTTTTGACAGGTTTTCTCGGCGAATTAAGAATTTTAACAACCTGCTTGCAGTAAACTTCACTAATTATTTGCCAATGTCCTTTTTGCAAGAAAGGTGATTTTCTCATCTAATTAAGCAGTTTGACAACCTGCATGCATCAAAAATCACAATTTTTTGCTAAACAGTCTTTTTTGGCAGAAAAGTGATTTGCTCAGTGAATTAAGCATTTTAACAACCTGCTTGCATCATAATTAAATATTTTCTGCCAAACTAATTTCCTCAGTGCATTTTAACAACCTGCTTGGCAGAAAAGTATCGGCGAATTAAGTATTTTAAGAACCTGCTTGCATTAAACTTCACTAATTATTTGCCAATGTCCTTTTTGGAAGAAAGGTGATTTTCTCAGCTAATTAAGCATTTTGTCAACCTGCATGCATCAAAAATCATAATTTTTTGCTGAACAGTCTTTTTTGGCAGAAAAGTAATTTTATCGGTGTATTACGCATTTTGACAACCTGCTTCCATCAAAATTAATTATTTTTGACCGAACACTCTTTTATGGTAGAAAGGTCATTTCCTCGGTATCTTTAGCATTTTGACAACCTGCTTGCATCAAAATTAAATATTTTCTGTCGATCAGTCTTTTTTGGCACAAAAGTGATTTTCTCATCGAATTTAGCGTTTTTGATCATCTGCTTGCCTCAACACTCACTATTTTTTGCCAAACAATCTTTCGTGGCAGAAAAGTGATTTTATCGGTGAATTACGCATTTTCACAAACTGCTTGCATCAATATTCCCTATATTTTGCCAAACAGTCTTTTTTGGCAGAAAAGTGATTATCTGGGCGAATTAAGCAGTTTGACAACCTGCTTGCATCAAAATTAAGCATTTTTTGCCCGTCTTTTTTGACAGCAAAGTGATTTTATCGGTGTATTACGCATTTTGACAATCGTAACTATTATCTTAACCATCAAAATTAACTATTTTTGACCGAACAGTCTTTTTTGGTAGAAAAGTGATTTTCTCGTTAAATTATGCATTTTGACAACTTGCTTGCATCAATATTCCCTATTTTATTTGCCCAACAGTCGTTTTTGGCAGAAAAGTGGTTTTCTCGGCGAATTAAGAATTTTAACAACCTGCTTGCAGTAAACTTCACTAATTATTTGCCAAACAGACCTTTTGTGGCAGAAAAGTGATTATCTGGGCGAATTAAGCATTTTGACAACCTGCTTGCATCAAAATTCACTATTTTATGCCAAACACTCTTTGTTGGCAGAAATTTTTGACAAATTTGACAAACGCATTTTGACAAATTGCAATCATGAAAATTAACTATTTTTGACCGAACTGTCTTTTTTGGTAGAAAACTAATTTCCTCAGTGCATTTTAACAACCTGCTTGGCAGAAAAGTGATTTTGTCGTTGAATTAAGCATTCTGGCCACCTGCTTGCCTCAACATTCCCTATTATTTTGCCAAACCGTCTTTTTTGGCAGGAAAGTGGCTTTCTCGGCGAATTACGTATTTTAAGAACCTGCTTGCATTAAACTTCACTAATAATTTGCCAATGAGTCCTTTTTCCAGGAAAGGTGATTTTCTCAGCTAATTAAGCATTTTGACAACCTGCATGCATCAAAATTAAATATGTTCTGCCGATCAGTCTGTTTTGGCAGAAAAGTAATTTTCCCGTCGAACTTAGCGTTTTTGGTCATCTGCTTCCCTCAACATTCACTATTTTTTGCCAAACAGTCTTTCTTGGCAGAAAAGTGATTTTATCGGTGAATTACGCATTTTGACAAACTGCTTGCATCAATATTCCCTATATTTTGCCAAACAGTCTTTTTTTAGCAGAAAAGTGATTATCTGGGCGAATTAAGCAGTTTGACAACCTGCTTGCATCAAAATTAAGCATCTTTTGCCAGTCTTTTTTGGCAGCAAAGTGATTTTATCGGTGTATTACGCATTTTGACAATCTTAACTATTATCTTAACCATCAAAATTAACTATTTTTGACCGAACAGTCTTTTTTGGTAGAAAAGTGATTTTCTCGTCAAATTACGCATTTTGAAAACCCGCTTGCATCAATATTCCCTCTTTTTTGCCAAACTGTCTTTTTTGGTAGAAAACTGATTTCCTCAGTGAATTAAACATTTTAACAACCTGCTTGGCAGAAAAGTGATTTTGTCGTCGAATTAAGCATTTTGGCCATCTGCTTGCCTCAACATTCTCTATTTTTTTGCCAAACCGTCTTTTTTGGCAGAAAAGTGGCTTTCTCGGCGAATTCAGTATTTTAAGAACCTGCTTGCATTAAACTTCACTAATTATTTGCCAATGTCCTTTTTGCAAGAAAGGTGATTTTCTCAGCTAATTAAGCATTTTGACAACCTGCATGCATCAAAAATCACAATTTTTTGCTAAACAGTCTTTTCTGGCAGAAAAGTGATTTTATCGGTGAATTACGCATTTTGACAACCTGCTTCCATCAAAATTAAATATTTTCTGCCGATCAGTCTTTTTTGGCACAAAAGTGATTTTCGCGTCGAATTTAGCGTTTTTGATTATCTGCTTGCCTCAACGTTCACTATTTTTTGCTAAACAGTCTTTCTTGGCAGAAAAGTGATTTTATCGGTGAATTACGCATTTTGACAAACTGCTTGCATCAATATTCCCTATATTTTGCCAAACAGTCTTTTTTGACAGAAAAGTGATTTTATCGGTGTATTACGCATTTTGACAATCGTGATTTTATCGGAGTATTACGCATTTTGACAATCGTAACTATTATCTTAACCATCAAAATTAACTATTTTTGACCGAACAGTCTTTTTTGGTAGAAAAGTGATTTTCTCGTCAAATTATGCATTTTGACAACCTGCTTGCATCAATATTCCCTATTTTTTTGCCAAACAGTCTTTTGTGGCAGAAAAGTGATTATCTGGGCGAATTAAGCCGTTTGACAACCTGCTTGCATCAAAATTAAGCATTTTTTGCCAGTCTTTTTTGACAGAAAAGTGATTTTATCGGTGTATTACGCATTTTGACAATCTTAACTATTATCTTAACCATCAAAATTAACTATTTTTGACCGAACAGTCTTTTTTGGTAGAAAAGTGATTTTCTCGTCAAATTACGCATTTTGACAACCCGCTTGCATCAATATTCCCTCTTTTTTGCCAAACTGTCTTTTTTGGCAGAAAAGTGGTGTTCTCGGCGAATTAAGAATATTAACAACCTGCTTGCAGTAAACTTCACTAATTATTTGCCAAACAGTCCTTTTTGCCAGAAAGGTGATTTTCTCAGCTAATTAAGCATTTTCACAACCTGCTTGCATCAAAATTCACTATTTTATGCCAAACACTCTTTGTTGGCAGAAAAGTGATTTTATCGGTGAATTACGCATTTTGACAAATTGCAATCATAAAAATTAACTATTTTTGACCGAACTGTCTTTTTTGGTAGAAAACTAATTTCTTCAGTGCATTTTAACAACCTGCTTGGCAGAAAAGTGATTTTGTCGTCGAATTAAGCATTCTGGCCACCTGCTTGCCTCAACATTCCCTATTATTTTGCCAAACCGTCTTCTTTGGCAGAAAAGTGGCTTTCTCGGCGAATTACGTATTTTAAGAACCTGCTTGCATTAAACTTCACTAATAATTTGCCAATGAGTCCTTTTTCCAGGAAAGGTGATTTTCTCAGCTAATTAAGCATTTTGACAACCTGCATGCATCAAAATTAAATATTTTCTGCCGATCAGTCTGTTTTGGCAGAAAAGTAATTTTCCCGTCGAATTTTGCGTTTTTGGTCATCTGCTTCACTCAACATTCACTATTTTTTGCCAAACAGTCTTTCTTGGCAGAAAAGTGATTTTATCGGTGAATTACGCATTTTGACAAACTGCTTGCATCAATATTCCCTATATTTTGCCAAACAGTCTTTTTTTGGCAGAAAAGTGATTATCTGGGCGAATTAAGCAGTTTGACAACCTGCTTGCATCAAAATTAAGCATCTTTTGCCAGTCTTTTTTGACAGCAAAGTGATTTTATCGGTGTATTACGCATTTTGACAATCACCTTTGACAATCACCTATTATCTTAACCATCAAAATTAACTATTTTTGACCGAACAGTCTTTTTTGGTAGAAAAGTGATTTTCTCGTCAAATTACGCATTTTGACAACCCGCTTGCATCAATAATCCCTCTTTTTTGCCAAACTGTCTTTTTTGGCAGAAAAGTGGTGTTCTCGGCGAATTAAGAATATTAACAACCTGCTTGCAGTAAACTTCACTAATTATTTGCCAAACAGTCCTTTTTGCCAGAAAGGTGATTTTATCAGCTAATTAAGCATTTTCACAACCTGCTTGCATCAAAATTCACTATTTTATGCCAAACACTCTTTGTTGGCTGAAAAGTGATTTTATCGGTGAATTCTGTATTTTGACAACCTGCTTTCATCAAAATTCACTATTTTTTGCAAAACAGTCTTTTTTGGGGGGAAGAGACTTTATCGGTGAATTACGCATTTTGACAAATTGCAACCATCAAAATTAACTATGTTTGACCGAACAGTCTTTTTTGGTAGAAAACTGATTTCCTCAGTGAATTAAACATTTTAACAACCTGCTTGGCAGAAAAGTGATTTTGTCGTCGAATTAAGCATTTTGGCCACCTGCTTGCCTCAACATTCTCTATTTTTTTGCCAAACCGTCTTTTTTGGCAGAAAAGTGGCTTTCTCGGCGAATTCAGTATTTTAAGAACCTGCTTGCATTAAACTTCACTAATTATTTGCCAATGTCCTTTTTGCAAGAAAGGTGAGTTTCTCAGCTAATTAAGCATTTTGATAACCTGCATGCATCAAAAATCACAATTTTTTGCTAAACAGTCTTTCATGTCAGAAAAGTGATTTTATCGGTGAATTACGCATTTTGACAAACTGCTTGCATCAATATTCCCTATTTTTTGCCAAACAGTCTTTTTTGGCAGAACAGTGGTTTCACGGCGAATTAAGAATTTTAACAACCTGCTTGCAGTAAACTTCACTAATTATTTGCCAAACAGTCCTTTTTGCCAGAAAGGTGATTTTCTCTGCTAATGAAGCATTTTGACAATCTGCTTGCATCAAGATTAAATATTGTCTGCTGAACAGTCTTTTTTTGCCAGAAAAGTGATTTTCCGGTCGAATTGAGCGTTTTTGATCATCCGCTTGCCTCAACATTCACTATTTTTTGCCAAACAGTCTTTCTTGGCAGAAAAGTGATTTTATCGGTCAATTACGCATTTTGGCAACATGCTTCCATCAAAATTAACTATTTTTGACCGAACAGTCTTTTTCGCCTGAAAAGTGATTTCCCCGTCGAATTTAGCGTTTTTGATCGTCTGCTGGCCTCAACATTCACTATTTTTTGCCAAACAGTCTTTCTTGGCAGAAAAGTGATTTTATCGGTGAATTACGCATTTTGACAAACTGCTTGCATCAATATTCCCTTTATTTTGCCAAACAGTATTTTGTGGCAGAAAAGTGATTATCTGGGCGAATTAAGCAGTTTGACAACCTGCTTGCATCAAAATTAAGCATTTTTTGCCAGTCTTTTTTGACAGAAAAGTGATTTTATCGGTGTATTACGCATTTTGACAATCTTAACTATTATCTTAACCATCAAAATTAACTATTTTTGACCGAACAGTCTTTTTTGGTAGAAAAGTGATTTTCTCGTCAAATTACGCATTTTGACAACCCGCTTGCATCAATATTCCCTCTTTTTTGCCAAACTGTCTTTTTTGGCAGAAAAGTGGTGTTCTCGGCGAATTAAGAATATTAACAACCTGCTTGCAGTAAACTTCACTAATTATTTGCCAAACAGTCCTTTTTGCCAGAAAGGTGATTTTCTCAGCTAATTAAGCATTTTCACAACCTGCTTGCATCAAAATTCACTATTTTATGCCAAACACTCTTTGTTGGCAGAAAAGTGATTTTATCGGTGAATTACGCATTTTGACAAATTGCAATCATGAAAATTAACTATTTTTGACCGAACTGTCTTTTTTGGTAGAAAACTAATTTCTTCAGTGCATTTTAACAACCTGCTTGGCAGAAAAGTGATTTTGTCGTCGAATTAAGCATTCTGGCCACCTGCTTGCCTCAACATTCCCTATTATTTTGCCAAACCGTCTTTTTTGGCAGAAAAGTGGCTTTCTCGGCGAATTACGTATTTTAAGAACCTGCTTGCATTAAACTTCACTAATAATTTGCCAATGAGTCCTTTTTCCAGGAAAGGTGATTTTCTCAGCTAATTAAGCATTTTGACAACCTGCATGCATCAAAATTAAATATTTTCTGCCGATCAGTCTGTTTTGGCAGAAAAGTAATTTTCCCGTCGAATTTAGCGTTTTTGGTCATCTGCTTCCCTCAACATTCACTATTTTTTGCCAAACAGTCTTTCTTGGCAGAAAAGTGATTTTATCGGTGAATTACGCATTTTGACAAACTGCTTGCATCAATATTCCCTATATTTTGCTAAACAGTCTTTTTTTGGCAGAAAAGTGATTATCTGGGCGAATTAAGCAGTTTGACAACCTGCTTGCATCAAAATTAAGCATCTTTTGCCAGTCTTTTTTGACAGCAAAGTGATTTTATCGGTGTATTACGCATTTTGACAATCTTAACTATTATCTTAACCATCAAAATTAACTATTTTTGACCGAACAGTCTTTTTTGGTAGAAAAGTGATTTTCTCGTCAAATTACGCATTTTGACAACCCGCTTGCATCACTATTCCCTCTTTTTTGCCAAACTGTCTTTTTTGGCAGAAAAGTGGTTTTCTCGGCGAATTAAGAATTTTAACAACCTGCTTGCAGTAAACTTCACTAATTATTTGCCAAACAGTCCTTTTTGCCAGAAAGCTGATTTTCTCTGCTAATGAAGCATTTTGACAATCTGCTTGCATCAAGATTAAATATTGTCTGCTGAACAGTCTTTTTTTTGCCAGAAAAGTGATTTTCCGGTCGAATTGAGCGTTTTTGATCATCCGCTTGCCTCAACATTCACTATTTTTTGCCAAACAGTCTTTCTTGGCAGAAAAGTGATTTTATCGGTCAATTACGCATTTTGGCAACATGCTTCCATCAAAATTAACTATTTTTGACCGAACAGTCTTTTTCGCCTGAAAAGTGATTTCCCCGTCGAATTTAGCGTTTTTGATCGTCTGCTGGCCTCAACATTCACTATTTTTTGCCAAACAGTCTTTCTTGGCAGAAAAGTGATTTTATCGGTGAATGACGCATTTTGACAAACTGTTGCATCAATATTCCCTTTATTTTGCCAAACAGTCTTTTGTGGCAGAAAAGTGATTATCTGGGCGAATTAAGCAGTTTGACAACCTGCTTGCATCAAAATTAAGCATTTTTTGCCAGTCTTTTTTGACAGCAAAGTGATTTTATCGGTGTATTACGCATTTTGACAATCTTAACTATTATCTTAACCATCAAAATTAACTATTTTTGACCGAACAGTCTTTTTTGGTAGAAAAGTGATTTTCTCGTCAAATTACGCATTTTGACAACCCGCTTGCATCAATATTCCCTCTTTTTTGCCAAACTGTCTTTTTTGGCAGAAAAGTGGTGTTCTCGGCGAATTAAGAATATTAACAACCTGCTTGCAGTAAACTTCACTAATTATTTGCCAAACAGTCCTTTTTGCCAGAAAGGTGATTTTATCAGCTAATTAAGCATTTTCACAACCTGCTTGCATCAAAATTCACTATTTTATGCCAAACACTCTTTGTTGGCTGAAAAGTGATTTTATCGGTGAATTCTGTATTTTGACAACCTGCTTTCATCAAAATTCACTATTTTTTGCAAAACAGTCTTTTTTGGGGGGAAGAGACTTTATCGGTGAATTACGCATTTTGACAAATTGCAACCATCAAAATTAACTATGTTTGACCGAACAGTCTTTTTTGGTAGAAAACTGATTTCCTCAGTGAATTAAACATTTTAACAACCTGCTTGGCAGAAAAGTGATTTTGTCGTCGAATTAAGCATTTTGGCCATCTGCTTGCCTCAACATTCTCTATTTTTTTGCCAAACCGTCTTTTTTGGCAGAAAAGTGGCTTTCTCGGCGAATTCAGTATTTTAAGAACCTGCTTGCATTAAACTTCACTAATTATTTGCCAATGTCCTTTTTGCAAGAAAGGTGATTTTCTCAGCTAATTAAGCATTTTGATAACCTGCATGCATCAAAAATCACAATTTTTTGCTAAACAGTCTTTCTTGGCAGAAAAGTGATTTTATCGGTGAATTACGCATTTTGACAAACTGCTTGCATCAATATTCCCTATTTTTTGCCAAACAGTCTTTTTTGGCAGAACAGTGGTTTCACGGCGAATTAAGAATTTTAACAACCTGCTTGCAGTAAACTTCACTAATTATTTGCCAAACAGTCCTTTTTGCCAGAAAGGTGATGAAGCATTTTGACAATCTGCTTGCATCAAGATTAAATATTGTCTGCTGAACAGTCTTTTTTTTGCCAGAAAAGTGATTTTCCGGTCGAATTGAGCGTTTTTGATCATCCGCTTGCCTCAACATTCACTATTTTTTGCCAAACAGTCTTTCTTGGCAGAAAAGTGATTTTATCGGTCAATTCCGCATTTTGGCAACATGCTTCCATCAAAAGTAACTATTTTTGACCGAACAGTCTTTTTCGCCTGAAAAGTGATTTCCCCGTCGAATTTAGCGTTTTTGATCGTCTGCTGGCCTCAACATTCACTATTTTTTGCCAAACAGTCTTTCTTGGCAGAAAAGTGATTTTATCGGTGAATTACGCATTTTGACAAACTGCTTGCATCAATATTCCCTTTATTTTGCCAAACAGTCTTTTGTGGCAGAAAAGTGATTATCTGGGCGAATTAAGCAGTTTGACAACCTGCTTGCATCAAAATTAAGCATTTTTTGCCAGTCTTTTTTGACAGCAAAGTGATTCTATCGGTGTATTACGCATTTTGACAATCTTAACTATTATCTTAACCATCAAAATTAACTATTTTTGACCGAACAGTCTTTTTTGGTAGAAAAGTGATTTTCTCGTCAAATTACGCATTTTGACAACCCGCTTGCATCAATATTCCCTCTTTTTTGCCAAACTGTCTTTTTTGGCAGAAAAGTGGTGTTCTCGGCGAATTAAGAATATTAACAACCTGCTTGCAGTAAACTTCACTAATTATTTGCCAAACAGTCCTTTTTGCCAGAAAGGTGATTTTCTCAGCTAATTAAGCATTTTCACAACCTGCTTGCATCAAAATTCACTATTTTATGCCAAACACTCTTTGTTGGCAGAAAAGTGATTTTATCGGTGAATTACGCATTTTGACAAATTGCAATCATGAAAATTAACTATTTTTGACCGAACTGTCTTTTTTGGTAGAAAACTAATTTCTTCAGTGCATTTTAACAACCTGCTTGGCAGAAAAGTGATTTTGTCGTCGAATTAAGCATTCTGGCCACCTGCTTGCCTCAACATTCCCTATTATTTTGCCAAACCGTCTTTTTTGGCAGAAAAGTGGCTTTCTCGGCGAATTACGTATTTTAAGAACCTGCTTGCATTAAACTTCACTAATAATTTGCCAATGAGTCCTTTTTCCAGGAAAGGTGATTTTCTCAGCTAATTAAGCATTTTGACAACCTGCATGCATCAAAATTAAATATTTTCTGCCGATCAGTCTGTTTTGGCAGAAAAGTAATTTTCCCGTCGAATTTAGCGTTTTTGGTCATCTGCTTCCCTCAACATTCACTATTTTTTGCCAAACAGTCTTTCTTGGCAGAAAAGTGATTTTATCGGTGAATTACGCATTTTGACAAACTGCTTGCATCAATATTCCCTATATTTTGCTAAACAGTCTTTTTTTGGCAGAAAAGTGATTATCTGGGCGAATTAAGCAGTTTGACAACCTGCTTGCATCAAAATTAAGCATCTTTTGCCAGTCTTTTTTGACAGCAAAGTGATTTTATCGGTGTATTACGCATTTTGACAATCACCTTTGACAATCACCTATTATCTTAACCATCAAAATTAACTATTTTTGACCGAACAGTCTTTTTTGGTAGAAAAGTGATTTTCTCGTCAAATTACGCATTTTGACAACCCGCTTGCATCAATAATCCCTCTTTTTTGCCAAACTGTCTTTTTTGGCAGAAAAGTGGTGTTCTCGGCGAATTAAGAATATTAACAACCTGCTTGCAGTAAACTTCACTAATTATTTGCCAAACAGTCCTTTTTGCCAGAAAGGTGATTTTATCAGCTAATTAAGCATTTTCACAACCTGCTTGCATCAAAATTCACTATTTTATGCCAAACACTCTTTGTTGGCTGAAAAGTGATTTTATCGGTGAATTCTGTATTTTGACAACCTGCTTTCATCAAAATTCACTATTTTTTGCAAAACAGTCTTTTTTGGGGGGAAGAGACTTTATCGGTGAATTACGCATTTTGACAAATTGCAACCATCAAAATTAACTATGTTTGACCGAACAGTCTTTTTTGGTAGAAAACTGATTTCCTCAGTGAATTAAACATTTTAACAACCTGCTTGGCAGAAAAGTGATTTTGTCGTCGAATTAAGCATTTTGGCCATCTGCTTGCCTCAACATTCTCTATTTTTTTGCCAAACCGTCTTTTTTGGCAGAAAAGTGGCTTTCTCGGCGAATTCAGTATTTTAAGAACCTGCTTGCATTAAACTTCACTAATTATTTGCCAATGTCCTTTTTGCAAGAAAGGTGATTTTCTCAGCTAATTAAGCATTTTGATAACCTGCATGCATCAAAAATCACAATTTTTTGCTAAACAGTCTTTCTTCGCAGAAAAGTGATTTTATCGGTGAATTACGCATTTTGACAAACTGCTTGCATCAATATTCCCTATTTTTTGCCAAACAGTCTTTTTTGGCAGAACAGTGGTTTCACGGCGAATTAAGAATTTTAACAACCTGCTTGCAGTAAACTTCACTAATTATTTGCCAAACAGTCCTTTTTGCCAGAAAGGTGATGAAGCATTTTGACAATCTGCTTGCATCAAGATTAAATATTGTCTGCTGAACAGTCTTTTTTTTGCCAGAAAAGTGATTTTCCGGTCGAATTGAGCGTTTTTGATCATCCGCTTGCCTCAACATTCACTATTTTTTGCCAAACAGTCTTTCTTGGCAGAAAAGTGATTTTATCGGTCAATTACGCATTTTGGCAACATGCTTCCATCAAAATTAACTATTTTTGACCGAACAGTCTTTTTCGCCTGAAAAGTGATTTCCCCGTCGAATTTAGCGTTTTTGATCGTCTGCTGGCCTCAACATTCACTATTTTTTGCCAAACAGTCTTTCTTGGCAGAAAAGTGATTTTATCGGTGAATTACGCATTTTGACAAACTGCTTGCATCAATATTCCCTTTATTTTGCCAAACAGTCTTTTGTGGCAGAAAAGTGATTATCTGGGCGAATTAAGCAGTTTGACAACCTGCTTGCATCAAAAGTAAGCATTTTTTGCCAGTCTTTTTTGACAGCAAAGTGATTCTATCGGTGTATTACGCATTTTGACAATCTTAACTATTATCTTAACCATCAAAATTAACTATTTTTGACCGAACAGTCTTTTTTGGTAGAAAAGTGATTTTCTCGTCAAATTACGCATTTTGACAACCCGCTTGCATCAATATTCCCTCTTTTTTGCCAAACTGTCTTTTTTGGCAGAAAAGTGGTGTTCTCGGCGAATTAAGAATATTAACAACCTGCTTGCAGTAAACTTCACTAATTATTTGCCAAACAGTCCTTTTTGCCAGAAAGGTGATTTTCTCAGCTAATTAAGCATTTTCACAACCTGCTTGCATCAAAATTCACTATTTTATACCAAACACTCTTTGTTGGCAGAAAAGTGATTTTATCGGTGAATTACGCATTTTGACAAATTGCAATCATGAAAATTAACTATTTTTGACCGAACTGTCTTTTTTGGTAGAAAACTAATTTCTTCAGTGCATTTTAACAACCTGCTTGGCAGAAAAGTGATTTTGTTGTCGAATTAAGCTTCTGGCCACCTGCTTGCCTCAACATTCCCTATTATTTTGCCAAACCGTCTTTTTTGGCAGAAAAGTGGCTTTCTCGGCGAATTACGTATTTTAAGAACCTGCTTGCATTAAACTTCACTAATAATTTGCCAATGAGTCCTTTTTCCAGGAAAGGTGATTTTCTCAGCTAATTAAGCATTTTGACAACCTGCATGCATCAAAATTAAATATTTTCTGCCGATCAGTCTGTTTTGGCAGAAAAGTAATTTTCCCGTCGAATTTAGCGTTTTTGGTCATCTGCTTCCCTCAACATTCACTATTTTTTGCCAAACAGTCTTTCTTGGCAGAAAAGTGATTTTATCGGTGAATTACGCATTTTGACAAACTGCTTGCATCAATATTCCCTATATTTTGCTAATCAGTCTTTTTTTGGCAGAAAAGTGATTATCTGGGCGAATTAAGCAGTTTGACAACCTGCTTGCATCAAAATTAAGCATCTTTTGCCAGTCTTTTTTGACAGCAAAGTGATTTTATCGGTGTATTACGCATTTTGACAATCACCTTTGACAATCACCTATTATCTTAACCATCAAAATTAACTATGTTTGACCGAACAGTCTTTTTTGGTAGAAAAGTGATTTTCTCGTCAAATTACGCATTTTGACAACCCGCTTGCATCAATATTCCCTCTTTTTTGCCAAACTGTCTTTTTTGGCAGAAAAGTGGTGTTCTCGGCGAATTAAGAATATTAACAACCTGCTTGCAGTAAACTTCACTAATTATTTGCCAAACAGTCCTTTTTGCCAGAAAGGTGATTTTATCAGCTAATTAAGCATTTTCACAACCTGCTTGCATCAAAATTCACTATTTTATGCCAAACACTCTTTGTTGGCTGAAAAGTGATTTTATCGGTGAATTCTGTATTTTGACAACCTGCTTTCATCAAAATTCACTATTTTTTGCAAAACAGTCTTTTTTGGGGGGAAGAGACTTTATCGGTGAATTACGCATTTTGACAAATTGCAACCATCAAAATTAACTATGTTTGACCGAACAGTCTTTTTTGGTAGAAAACTGATTTCCTCAGTGAATTAAACATTTTAACAACCTGCTTGGCAGAAAAGTGATTTTGTCGTCGAATTAAGCATTTTGGCCATCTGCTTGCCTCAACATTCTCTATTTTTTTGCCAAACCGTCTTTTTTGGCAGAAAAGTGGCTTTCTCGGCGAATTCAGTATTTTAAGAACCTGCTTGCATTAAACTTCACTAATTATTTGCCAATGTCCTTTTTGCAAGAAAGGTGATTTTCTCAGCTAATTAAGCATTTTGATAACCTGCATGCATCAAAAATCACAATTTTTTGCTAAACAGTCTTTCTTGGCAGAAAAGTGATTTTATCGGTGAATTACGCATTTTGACAAACTGCTTGCATCAATATTCCCTATTTTTTGCCAAACAGTCTTTTTTGGCAGAACAGTGGTTTCACGGCGAATTAAGAATTTTAACAACCTGCTTGCAGTAAACTTCACTAATTATTTGCCAAACAGTCCTTTTTGCCAGAAAGGTGATTTTCTCTGCTAATGAAGCATTTTGACAATCTGCTTGCATCAAGATTAAATATTGTCTGCTGAACAGTCTTTTTTTGCCAGAAAAGTGATTTTCCGGTCGAATTGAGCGTTTTTGATCATCCGCTTGCCTCAACATTCACTATTTTTTGCCAAACAGTCTTTCTTGGCAGAAAAGTGATTTTATCGGTCAATTACGCATTTTGGCAACATGCTTCCATCAAAATTAACTATTTTTGACCGAACAGTCTTTTTCGCCTGAAAAGTGATTTCCCCGTCGAATTTAGCGTTTTTGATCGTCTGCTGGCCTCAACATTCACTATTTTTTGCCAAACAGTCTTTCTTGGCAGAAAAGTGATTTTATCGGTGAATGACGCATTTTGACAAACTGCTTGCATCAATATTCCCTTTATTTTGCCAAACAGTCTTTTGTGGCAGAAAAGTGATTATCTGGGCGAATTAAGCAGTTTGACAACCTGCTTGCATCAAAATTAAGCATTTTTTGCCAGTCTTTTTTGACAGAAAAGTGATTTTATCGGTGTATTACGCATTTTGACTATCTTAACTATTACAAACTGCTTGCATCAATATTCCCTATATTTTGCCAAACAGTCTTTTTTGGCAGAAAAGTCATTATCTGGGCGAATTAAGCAGTTTGACAACCTGCTTGCATCAAAATTAAGCATTTTTTGCCAGTCTTTTTTGACAGCAAAGTGATTTTATCGGTGTATTACGCATTTTGACAATCTTAACTATTATCTTAACCATCAAAATTAACTATGTTTGACCGAACAGTCTTTTTTGGTAGAAAACTGATTTTCTCGTCAAATTACGCATTTTGACAACCCGCTTGCATCAATATTCCCTCTTTTTTGCCAAACTGTCTTTTTTGGCAGAAAAGTGGTGTTCTCGGCGAATTAAGAATATTAACAACCTGCTTGCAGTAAACTTCACTAATTATTTGCCAAACAGTCCTTTTTGCCAGAAAGGTGATTTTATCAGCTAATTAAGCATTTTCACAACCTGCTTGCATCAAAATTCACTATTTTATGCCAAACACTCTTGTTGGCTGAAAAGTGATTTTATCGGTGAATTCTGTATTTTGACAACCTGCTTTCATCAAAATTCACTATTTTTTGCAAAACAGTCTTTTTTGGGGGGAAGAGACTTTATCGGTGAATTACGCATTTTGACAAATTGCAACCATCAAAATTAACTATGTTTGACCGAACAGTCTTTTTTGGTAGAAAACTGATTTCCTCAGTGAATTAAACATTTTAACAACCTGCTTGGCAGAAAAGTGATTTTGTCGTCGAATTAAGCATTTTGGCCATCTGCTTGCCTCAACATTCTCTATTTTTTTGCCAAACCGTCTTTTTTGGCAGAAAAGTGGCTTTCTCGGCGAATTCAGTATTTTAAGAACCTGCTTGCATTAAACTTCACTAATTATTTGCCAATGTCCTTTTTGCAAGAAAGGTGATTTTCTCAGCTAATTAAGCATTTTGATAACCTGCATGCATCAAAAATCACAATTTTTTGCTAAACAGTCTTTCTTGGCAGAAAAGTGATTTTATCGGTGAATTACGCATTTTGACAAACTGCTTGCATCAATATTCCCTATTTTTTGCCAAACAGTCTTTTTTGGCAGAACAGTGGTTTCACGGCGAATTAAGAATTTTAACAACCTGCTTGCAGTAAACTTCACTAATTATTTGCCAAACAGTCCTTTTTGCCAGAAAGGTGATTTTCTCTGCTAATGAAGCATTTTGACAATCTGCTTGCATCAAGATTAAATATTGTCTGCTGAACAGTCTTTTTTTGCCAGAAAAGTGATTTTCCGGTCGAATTGAGCGTTTTTGATCATCCGCTTGCCTCAACATTCACTATTTTTTGCCAAACAGTCTTTCTTGGCAGAAAAGTGATTTTATCGGTCAATTACGCATTTTGGCAACATGCTTCCATCAAAATTAACTATTTTTGACCGAACAGTCTTTTTCGCCTGAAAAGTGATTTCCCCGTCGAATTTAGCGTTTTTGATCGTCTGCTGGCCTCAACATTCACTATTTTTTGCCAAACAGTCTTTCTTGGCAGAAAAGTGATTTTATCGGTGAATTACGCATTTTGACAAACTGCTTGCATCAATATTCCCTTTATTTTGCCAAACAGTCTTTTGTGGCAGAAAAGTGATTATCTGGGCGAATTAAGCAGTTTGACAACCTGCTTGCATCAAAATTAAGCATTTTTTGCCAGTCTTTTTTGACAGCAAAGTGATTTTATCGGTGTATTACGCATTTTGACTATCTTAACTATTACAAACTGCTTGCATCAATATTCCCTATATTTTGCCAAACAGTCTTTTTTGGCAGAAAAGTGATTATCTGGGCGAATTAAGCAGTTTGACAACCTGCTTGCATCAAAATTAAGCATTTTTTGCCAGTCTTTTTTGACAGCAAAGTGATTTTATCGGTGTATTACGCATTTTGACAATCTTAACTATTATCTTAACCATCAAAATTAACTATGTTTGACCGAACAGTCTTTTTTGGTAGAAAACTGATTTTCTCGTCAAATTACGCATTTTGACAACCCGCTTGCATCAATATTCCCTCTTTTTTGCCAAACTGTCTTTTTTGGCAGAAAAGTGGTGTTCTCGGCGAATTAAGAATATTAACAACCTGCTTGCAGTAAACTTCACTAATTATTTGCCAAACAGTCCTTTTTGCCAGAAAGGTGATTTTATCAGCTAATTAAGCATTTTCACAACCTGCTTGCATCAAAATTCACTATTTTATGCCAAACACTCTTTGTTGGCTGAAAAGTGATTTTATCGGTGAATTGTGTATTTTGACAACCTGCTTTCATCAAAATTCACTATTTTTTGCAAAACAGTCTTTTTTGGGGGGAAGAGACTTTATCGGTGAATTACGCATTTTGACAAATTGCAACCATCAAAATTAACTATGTTTGACCGAACAGTCTTTTTTGGTAGAAAACTGATTTCCTCAGTGAATTAAACATTTTAACAACCTGCTTGGCAGAAAAGTGATTTTGTCGTCGAATTAAGCATTTTGGCCATCTGCTTGCCTCAACATTCTCTATTTTTTTGCCAAACCGTCTTTTTTGGCAGAAAAGTGGCTTTCTCGGCGAATTCAGTATTTTAAGAACCTGCTTGCATTAAACTTCACTAATTATTTGCCAATGTCCTTTTTGCAAGAAAGGTGATTTTCTCAGCTAATTAAGCATTTTGATAACCTGCATGCATCAAAAATCACAATTTTTTGCTAAACAGTCTTTCTTGGCAGAAAAGTGATTTTATCGGTGAATTACGCATTTTGACAAACTGCTTGCATCAATATTCCCTATTTTTTGCCAAACAGTCTTTTTTGGCAGAACAGTGGTTTCACGGCGAATTAAGAATTTTAACAACCTGCTTGCAGTAAACTTCACTAATTATTTGCCAAACAGTCCTTTTTGCCAGAAAGGTGATTTTCTCTGCTAATGAAGCATTTTGACAATCTGCTTGCATCAAGATTAAATATTGTCTGCTGAACAGTCTTTTTTTGCCAGAAAAGTGATTTTCCGGTCGAATTGAGCGTTTTTGATCATCCGCTTGCCTCAACATTCACTATTTTTTGCCAAACAGTCTTTCTTGGCAGAAAAGTGATTTTATCGGTCAATTACGCATTTTGGCAACATGCTTCCATCAAAATTAACTATTTTTGACCGAACAGTCTTTTTCGCCTGAAAAGTGATTTCCCCGTCGAATTTAGCGTTTTTGATCGTCTGCTGGCCTCAACATTCACTATTTTTTGCCAAACAGTCTTTCTTGGCAGAAAAGTGATTTTATCGGTGAATGACGCATTTTGACAAACTGCTTGCATCAATATTCCCTTTATTTTGCCAAACAGTCTTTTGTGGCAGAAAAGTGATTATCTGGGCGAATTAAGCAGTTTGACAACCTGCTTGCATCAAAATTAAGCATTTTTTGCCAGTCTTTTTTGACAGAAAAGTGATTTTATCGGTGTATTACGCATTTTGACAATCTTAACTATTATCTTAACCATCAAAATTAACTATGTTTGACCGAACAGTCTTTTTTGGTAGAAAACTGATTTCCTCAGTGAATTAAACATTTTAACAACCTGCTTGGCAGAAAAGTGATTTTGTCGTCGAATTAAGCATTTTGGCCATCTGCTTGCCTCAACATTCTCTATTTTTTTGCCAAACCGTCTTTTTTGGCAGAAAAGTGGCTTTCTCGGCGAATTCAGTATTTTAAGAACCTGCTTGCATTAAACTTCACTAATTATTTGCCAATGTCCTTTTTGCAAGAAAGGTGATTTTCTCAGCTAATTAAGCATTTTGACAACCTGCATGCATCAAAAATCACAATTTGTTGCTAAACAGTCTTTTTTGGCAGAAAAGTGATTTGCTCAGTGAATTAAGCATTTTAACAACCTGCTTGCATCATAATTAAATATTTTCTGCCAAACAGTCTTTTTTTGGCAGAAAAGTGACTTTATCGGTGAATTACGCATTTTGACAACCTGCTTGCATCAAAATTAAATATTTTCTGCTGATCAGTCTGTTTTGGCAGAAAAGTGATTTTCCCGTCGAATTTAGCGTTTTTGGTCATCTGCTTCCCTCAACATTCACTATTTTTTGTCAAACAGTCTTTCTTGGCAGAAAAGTGATTTTATCGGTGAATTACGCATTTTGACAAACTGCTTGCATCAATATTCCCTATTTTTTGCCAAACAGTCTTTTTTGGCAGAACAGTGGTTTCACGGCGAATTAAGAATTTTAACAACCTGCTTGCAGTAAACTTCACTAATTATTTGCCAAACAGTCCTGTTTGCCAGAAAGGTGATTTTCTCTGCTAATGAAGCATTTTGACAATCTGCTTGCATCAAGATTAAATATTGTCTGCTGAACAGTCTTTTTTTGCCAGAAAAGTGATTTTCCGGTCGAATTGAGCGTTTTTGATCATCCGCTTGCCTCAACATTCACTATTTTTTGCCAAACAGTCTTTCTTGGCAGAAAAGTGATTTTATCGGTCAATTACGCATTTTGGCAACATGCTTCCATCAAAATTAACTATTTTTGACCGAACAGTCTTTTTCGCCTGAAAAGTGATTTCCCCGTCGAATTTAGCGGTTTTGATCGTCTGCTGGCCTCAACATTCACTATTTTTGCCAAACAGTCTTTCTTGGCAGAAAAGTGATTTTATCGGTGAATTACGCATTTTGACAAACTGCTTGCATCAATATTCCCTTTATTTTGCCAAACAGTCTTTTGTGGCAGAAAAGTGATTATCTGGGCGAATTAAGCAGTTTGACAACCTGCTTGCATCAAAATTAAGCATTTTTTGCCAGTCTTTTTTGACAGAAAAGTGATTTTATCGGTGTATTACGCATTTTGACTATCTTAACTATTACAAACTGCTTGCATCAATATTCCCTATATTTTGCCAAACAGTCTTTTTTGGCAGAAAAGTGATTATCTGGGCGAATTAAGCAGTTTGACAACCTGCTTGCATCAAAATTAAGCATTTTTTGCCAGTCTTTTTTGACAGAAAAGTGATTTTATCGGTGTATTACGCATTTTGACTATCTTAACTATTACAAACTGCTTGCATCAATATTCCCTATATTTTGCCAAACAGTCTTTTTTGGCAGAAAAGTGATTATCTGGGCGAATTAAGCAGTTTGACAACCTGCTTGCATCAAAATTAAGCATTTTTTGCCAGTCTTTTTTGACAGCAAAGTGATTTTATCGGTGTATTACGCATTTTGACAATCTTAACTATTATCTTAACCATCAAAATTAACTATGTTTGACCGAACAGTCTTTTTTGGTAGAAAACTGATTTTCTCGTCAAATTACGCATTTTGACAACCCGCTTGCATCAATATTCCCTCTTTTTTGCCAAACTGTCTTTTTTGGCAGAAAAGTGGTGTTCTCGGCGAATTAAGAATATTAACAACCTGCTTGCAGTAAACTTCACTAATTATTTGCCAAACAGTCCTTTTTGCCAGAAAGGTGATTTTATCAGCTAATTAAGCATTTTCACAACCTGCTTGCATCAAAATTCACTATTTTATGCCAAACACTCTTTGTTGGCTGAAAAGTGATTTTATCGGTGAATTCTGTATTTTGACAACCTGCTTTCATCAAAATTCACTATTTTTTGCAAAACAGTCTTTTTTGGGGGGAAGAGACTTTATCGGTGAATTACGCATTTTGACAAATTGCAACCATCAAAATTAACTATGTTTGACCGAACAGTCTTTTTTGGTAGAAAACTGATTTCCTCAGTGAATTAAACATTTTAACAACCTGCTTGGCAGAAAAGTGATTTTGTCGTCGAATTAAGCATTTTGGCCATCTGCTTGCCTCAACATTCTCTATTTTTTTGCCAAACCGTCTTTTTTGGCAGAAAAGTGGCTTTCTCGGCGAATTCAGTATTTTAAGAACCTGCTTGCATTAAACTTCACTAATTATTTGCCAATGTCCTTTTTGCAAGAAAGGTGATTTTCTCAGCTAATTAAGCATTTTGATAACCTGCATGCATCAAAAATCACAATTTTTTGCTAAACAGTCTTTCTTGGCAGAAAAGTGATTTTATCGGTGAATTACGCATTTTGACAAACTGCTTGCATCAATATTCCCTATTTTTTGCCAAACAGTCTTTTTTGGCAGAACAGTGGTTTCACGGCGAATTAAGAATTTTAACAACCTGCTTGCAGTAAACTTCACTAATTATTTGCCAAACAGTCCTTTTTGCCAGAAAGGTGATTTTCTCTGCTAATGAAGCATTTTGACAATCTGCTTGCATCAAGATTAAATATTGTCTGCTGAACAGTCTTTTTTTGCCAGAAAAGTGATTTTCCGGTCGAATTGAGCGTTTTTGATCATCCGCTTGCCTCAACATTCACTATTTTTTGCCAAACAGTCTTTCTTGGCAGAAAAGTGATTTTATCGGTCAATTACGCATTTTGGCAACATGCTTCCATCAAAATTAACTATTTTTGACCGAACAGTCTTTTTCGCCTGAAAAGTGATTTCCCCGTCGAATTTAGCGTTTTTGATCGTCTGCTGGCCTCAACATTCACTATTTTTTGCCAAACAGTCTTTCTTGGCAGAAAAGTGATTTTATCGGTGAATTACGCATTTTGACAAACTGCTTGCATCAATATTCCCTTTATTTTGCCAAACAGTCTTTTGTGGCAGAAAAGTGATTATCTGGGCGAATTAAGCAGTTTGACAACCTGCTTGCATCAAAATTAAGCATTTTTTGCCAGTCTTTTTTGACAGCAAAGTGATTTTATCGGTGTATTACGCATTTTGAATATCTTAACTATTACAAACTGCTTGCATCAATATTCCCTATATTTTGCCAAACAGTCTTTTGTGGCAGAAAAGTGATTATCTGGGCGAATTAAGCAGTTTGACAACCTGCTTGCATCAAAATTAAGCATTTTTTGCCAGTCTTTTTTGACAGAAAAGTGATTTTATCGGTGTATTACGCATTTTGACAATCTTAACTATTATCTTAACCATCAAAATTAACTATGTTTGACCGAACAGTCTTTTTTGGTAGAAAACTGATTTCCTCAGTGAATTAAACATTTTAACAACCTGCTTGGCAGAAAAGTGATTTTGTCGTCGAATTAAGCATTTTGGCCATCTGCTTGCCTCAACATTCTCTATTTTTTTGCCAAACCGTCTTTTTTGGCAGAAAAGTGGCTTTCTCGGCGAATTCAGTATTTTAAGAACCTGCTTGCATTAAACTTCACTAATTATTTGCCAATGTCCTTTTTGCAAGAAAGGTGATTTTCTCAGCTAATTAAGCATTTTGACAACCTGCATGCATCAAAAATCACAATTTGTTGCTAAACAGTCTTTTTTGGCGAAAAGTGATTTGCTCAGTGAATTAAGCATTTTAACAACCTGCTTGCATCATAATTAAATATTTTCTGCCAAACAGTCTTTTTTTGGCAGAAAAGTGACTTTATCGGTGAATTACGCATTTTGACAACCTGCTTGCATCAAAATTAAATATTTTCTGCTGATCAGTCTGTTTTGGCAGAAAAGTGATTTTCCCGTCGAATTTAGCGTTTTTGGTCATCTGCTTCCCTCAACATTCACTATTTTTTGCCAAACAGTCTTTCTTGGCAGAAAAGTGATTTTATCGGTGAATTACGCATTTTGACAAACTGCTTGCATCAATATTCCCTATTTTTTGCCAAACAGTCTTTTTTGGCAGAACAGTGGTTTCACGGCGAATTAAGAATTTTAACAACCTGCTTGCAGTAAACTTCACTAATTATTTGCCAAACAGTCCTGTTTGCCAGAAAGGTGATTTTCTCTGCTAATGAAGCATTTTGACAATCTGCTTGCATCAAGATTAAATATTGTCTGCTGAACAGTCTTTTTTTGCCAGAAAAGTGATTTTCCGGTCGAATTGAGCGTTTTTGATCATCCGCTTGCCTCAACATTCACTATTTTTTGCCAAACAGTCTTTCTTGGCAGAAAAGTGATTTTATCGGTCAATTACGCATTTTGGCAACATGCTTCCATCAAAATTAACTATTTTTGACCGAACAGTCTTTTTCGCCTGAAAAGTGATTTCCCCGTCGAATTTAGCGGTTTTGATCGTCTGCTGGCCTCAACATTCACTATTTTTTGCCAAACAGTCTTTCTTGGCAGAAAAGTGATTTTATCGGTGAATTACGCATTTTGACAAACTGCTTGCATCAATATTCCCTTTATTTTGCCAAACAGTCTTTTGTGGCAGAAAAGTGATTATCTGGGCGAATTAAGCAGTTTGACAACCTGCTTGCATCAAAATTAAGCATTTTTTGCCAGTCTTTTTTGACAGAAAAGTGATTTTATCGGTGTATTACGCATTTTGACTATCTTAACTATTACAAACTGCTTGCATCAATATTCCCTATATTTTGCCAAACAGTCTTTTTTGGCAGAAAAGTGATTATCTGGGCGAATTAAGCAGTTTGACAACCTGCTTGCATCAAAATTAAGCATTTTTTGCCAGTCTTTTTTGACAGCAAAGTGATTTTATCGGTGTATTACGCATTTTGACAATCTTAACTATTATCTTAACCATCAAAATTAACTATGTTTGACCGAACAGTCTTTTTTGGTAGAAAACTGATTTTCTCAGTGAATTAAACATTTTAACAACCTGCTTGGCAGAAAAGTGATTTTGTCGTCGAATTAAGCATTTTGGCCATCTGCTTGCCTCAACATTCTCTATTTTTTTGCCAAACCGTCTTTTTTGGCAGAAAAGTGGCTTTCTCGGCGAATTCAGTATTTTAAGAACCTGCTTGCATTAAACTTCACTAATTATTTGCCAATGTCCTTTTTGCAAGAAAGGTGATTTTCTCAGCTAATTAAGCATTTTGATAACCTGCATGCATCAAAAATCACAATTTTTTGCTAAACAGTCTTTCTTGGCAGAAAAGTGATTTTATCGGTGAATTACGCATTTTGACAAACTGCTTGCATCAATATTCCCTATTTTTTGCCAAACAGTCTTTTTTGGCAGAACAGTGGTTTCACGGCGAATTAAGAATTTTAACAACCTGCTTGCAGTAAACTTCACTAATTATTTGCCAAACAGTCCTTTTTGCCAGAAAGGTGATTTTCTCTGCTAATGAAGCATTTTGACAATCTGCTTGCATCAAGATTAAATATTGTCTGCTGAACAGTCTTTTTTTGCCAGAAAAGTGATTTTCCGGTCGAATTGAGCGTTTTTGATCATCCGCTTGCCTCAACATTCACTATTTTTTGCCAAACAGTCTTTCTTGGCAGAAAAGTGATTTTATCGGTCAATTACGCATTTTGGCAACATGCTTCCATCAAAATTAACTATTTTTGACCGAACAGTCTTTTTCGCCTGAAAAGTGATTTCCCCGTCGAATTTAGCGTTTTTGATCGTCTGCTGGCCTCAACATTCACTATTTTTTGCCAAACAGTCTTTCTTGGCAGAAAAGTGATTTTATCGGTGAATTACGCATTTTGACAAACTGCTTGCATCAATATTCCCTTTATTTTGCCAAACAGTCTTTTGTGGCAGAAAAGTGATTATCTGGGCGAATTAAGCAGTTTGACAACCTGCTTGCATCAAAATTAAGCATTTTTTGCCAGTCCTTTTTGCCAGAAAGGTGATTTTATCGGTGTATTACGCATTTTGACTATCTTAACTATTACAAACTGCTTGCATCAATATTCCCTATATTTTGCCAAACAGTCTTTTTTGGCAGAAAAGTCATTATCTGGGCGAATTAAGCAGTTTGACAACCTGCTTGCATCAAAATTAAGCATTTTTTGCCAGTCTTTTTTGACAGCAAAGTGATTTTATCGGTGTATTACGCATTTTGACAATCTTAACTATTATCTTAACCATCAAAATTAACTATGTTTGACCGAACAGTCTTTTTTGGTAGAAAACTGATTTTCTCCAATATTCCCTCTTTTTTGCCAAACAGTCTTTTTTGGCAGAAAAGTGGTGTTCTCGGCGAATTAAGAATATTAACAACCTGCTTGCAGTAAACTTCACTAATTATTTGCCAAACAGTCCTTTTTGCCAGAAAGGTGATTTTATCAGCTAATTAAGCATTTTCACAACCTGCTTGCATCAAAATTCACTATTTTATGCCAAACACTCTTTGTTGGCTGAAAAGTGATTTTATCGGTGAATTCTGTATTTTGACAACCTGCTTTCATCAAAATTCACTATTTTTTGCAAAACAGTCTTTTTTGGGGGGAAGAGACTTTATCGGTGAATTACGCATTTTGACAAATTGCAACCATCAAAATTAACTATGTTTGACCGAACAGTCTTTTTTGGTAGAAAACTGATTTCCTCAGTGAATTAAACATTTTAACAACCTGCTTGGCAGAAAAGTGATTTTGTCGTCGAATTAAGCATTTTGGCCATCTGCTTGCCTCAACATTCTCTATTTTTTTGCCAAACCGTCTTTTTTGGCAGAAAAGTGGCTTTCTCGGCGAATTCAGTATTTTAAGAACCTGCTTGCATTAAACTTCACTAATTATTTGCCAATGTCCTTTTTGCAAGAAAGGTGATTTTCTCAGCTAATTAAGCATTTTGATAACCTGCATGCATCAAAAATCACAATTTTTTGCTAAACAGTCTTTCTTGGCAGAAAAGTGATTTTATCGGTGAATTACGCATTTTGACAAACTGCTTGCATCAATATTCCCTATTTTTTGCCAAACAGTCTTTTTTGGCAGAACAGTGGTTTCACGGCGAATTAAGAATTTTAACAACCTGCTTGCAGTAAACTTCACTAATTATTTGCCAAACAGTCCTTTTTGCCAGAAAGGTGATTTTCTCTGCTAATGAAGCATTTTGACAATCTGCTTGCATCAAGATTAAATATTGTCTGCTGAACAGTCTTTTTTTGCCAGAAAAGTGATTTTCCGGTCGAATTGAGCGTTTTTGATCATCCGCTTGCCTCAACATTCACTATTTTTTGCCAAACAGTCTTTCTTGGCAGAAAAGTGATTTTATCGGTCAATTACGCATTTTGGCAACATGCTTCCATCAAAATTAACTATTTTTGACCGAACAGTCTTTTTCGCCTGAAAAGTGATTTCCCCGTCGAATTTAGCGTTTTTGATCGTCTGCTGGCCTCAACATTCACTATTTTTTGCCAAACAGTCTTTCTTGGCAGAAAAGTGATTTTATCGGTGAATTACGCATTTTGACAAACTGCTTGCATCAATATTCCCTTTATTTTGCCAAACAGTCTTTTGTGGCAGAAAAGTGATTATCTGGGCGAATTAAGCAGTTTGACAACCTGCTTGCATCAAAATTAAGCATTTTTTGCCAGTCTTTTTTGACAGAAAAGTGATTTTATCGGTGTATTACGCATTTTGACAATCTTAACTATTATCTTAACCATCAAAATTAACTATGTTTGACCGAACAGTCTTTTTTGGTAGAAAACTGATTTCCTCAGTGAATTAAACATTTTAACAACCTGCTTGGCAGAAAAGTGATTTTGTCGTCGAATTAAGCATTTTGGCCATCTGCTTGCCTCAACATTCTCTATTTTTTTGCCAAACCGTCTTTTTTGGCAGAAAAGTGGCTTTCTCGGCGAATTCAGTATTTTAAGAACCTGCTTGCATTAAACTTCACTAATTATTTGCCAATGTCCTTTTTGCAAGAAAGGTGATTTTCTCAGCTAATTAAGCATTTTGACAACCTGCATGCATCAAAAATCACAATTTGTTGCTAAACAGTCTTTTTTGGCAGAAAAGTGATTTGCTCAGTGAATTAAGCATTTTAACAACCTGCTTGCATCATAATTAAATATTTTCTGCCAAACAGTCTTTTTTTGGCAGAAAAGTGACTTTATCGGTGAATTACGCATTTTGACAACCTGCTTGCATCAAAATTAAATATTTTCTGCTGATCAGTCTGTTTTGGCAGAAAAGTGATTTTCCCGTCGAATTTAGCGTTTTTGGTCATCTGCTTCCCTCAACATTCACTATTTTTTGTCAAACAGTCTTTCTTGGCAGAAAAGTGATTTTATCGGTGAATTACGCATTTTGACAAACTGCTTGCATCAATATTCCCTATTTTTTGCCAAACAGTCTTTTTTGGCAGAACAGTGGTTTCACGGCGAATTAAGAATTTTAACAACCTGCTTGCAGTAAACTTCACTAATTATTTGCCAAACAGTCCTGTTTGCCAGAAAGGTGATTTTCTCTGCTAATGAAGCATTTTGACAATCTGCTTGCATCAAGATTAAATATTGTCTGCTGAACAGTCTTTTTTTGCCAGAAAAGTGATTTTCCGGTCGAATTGAGCGTTTTTGATCATCCGCTTGCCTCAACATTCACTATTTTTTGCCAAACAGTCTTTCTTGGCAGAAAAGTGATTTTATCGGTCAATTACGCATTTTGGCAACATGCTTCCATCAAAATTAACTATTTTTGACCGAACAGTCTTTTTCGCCTGAAAAGTGATTTCCCCGTCGAATTTAGCGGTTTTGATCGTCTGCTGGCCTCAACATTCACTATTTTTTGCCAAACAGTCTTTCTTGGCAGAAAAGTGATTTTATCGGTGAATTACGCATTTTGACAAACTGCTTGCATCAATATTCCCTTTATTTTGCCAAACAGTCTTTTGTGGCAGAAAAGTGATTATCTGGGCGAATTAAGCAGTTTGACAACCTGCTTGCATCAAAATTAAGCATTTTTTGCCAGTCTTTTTGACAGAAAAGTGATTTTATCGGTGTATTACGCATTTTGACTATCTTAACTATTACAAACTGCTTGCATCAATATTCCCTATATTTTGCCAAACAGTCTTTTTGGCAGAAAAGTCATTATCTGGGCGAATTAAGCAGTTTGACAACCTGCTTGCATCAAAATTAAGCATTTTTTGCCAGTCTTTTTTGACAGCAAAGTGATTTTATCGGTTTAAGCATTTTTTGCCAGTCTTTTTTGACAGCAAAGTGATTTTATCGGTGTATTACGCATTTTGACAATCTTAACTATTATCTTAACCATCAAAATTAACTATGTTTGACCGAACAGTCTTTTTTGGTAGAAAACTGATTTTCTCGTCAAATTACGCATTTTGACAACCCGCTTGCATCAATATTCCCTCTTTTTTGCCAAACTGTCTTTTTTGGCAGAAAAGTGGTGTTCTCGGCGAATTAAGAATATTAACAACCTGCTTGCAGTAAACTTCACTAATTATTTGCCAAACAGTCCTTTTTGCCAGAAAGGTGATTTTATCAGCTAATTAAGCATTTTCACAACCTGCTTGCATCAAAATTCACTATTTTATGCCAAACACTCTTTGTTGGCTGAAAAGTGATTTTATCGGTGAATTATGTATTTTGACAACCTGCTTTCATCAAAATTCACTATTTTTTGCAAAACAGTCTTTTTTGGGGGGAAGAGACTTTATCGGTGAATTACGCATTTTGACAAATTGCAACCATCAAAATTAACTATGTTTGACCGAACAGTCTTTTTTGGTAGAAAACTGATTTCCTCAGTGAATTAAACATTTTAACAACCTGCTTGGCAGAAAAGTGATTTTGTCGTCGAATTAAGCATTTTGGCCATCTGCTTGCCTCAACATTCTCTATTTTTTTGCCAAACCGTCTTTTTTGGCAGAAAAGTGGCTTTCTCGGCGAATTCAGTATTTTAAGAACCTGCTTGCATTAAACTTCACTAATTATTTGCCAATGTCCTTTTTGCAAGAAAGGTGATTTTCTCAGCTAATTAAGCATTTTGATAACCTGCATGCATCAAAAATCACAATTTTTTGCTAAACAGTCTTTCTTGGCAGAAAAGTGATTTTATCGGTGAATTACGCATTTTGACAAACTGCTTGCATCAATATTCCCTATTTTTTGCCAAACAGTCTTTTTTGGCAGAACAGTGGTTTCACGGCGAATTAAGAATTTTAACAACCTGCTTGCAGTAAACTTCACTAATTATTTGCCAAACAGTCCTTTTTGCCAGAAAGGTGATTTTCTCTGCTAATGAAGCATTTTGACAATCTGCTTGCATCAAGATTAAATATTGTCTGCTGAACAGTCTTTTTTTGCCAGAAAAGTGATTTTCCGGTCGAATTGAGCGTTTTTGATCATCCGCTTGCCTCAACATTCACTATTTTTTGCCAAACAGTCTTTCTTGGCAGAAAAGTGATTTTATCGGTCAATTACGCATTTTGGCAACATGCTTCCATCAAAATTAACTATTTTTGACCGAACAGTCTTTTTCGCCTGAAAAGTGATTTCCCCGTCGAATTTAGCGTTTTTGATCGTCTGCTGGCCTCAACATTTACTATTTTTTGCCAAACAGTCTTTCTTGGCAGAAAAGTGATTTTATCGGTGAATTACGCATTTTGACAAACTGTTTGCATCAATATTCCCTTTATTTTGCCAAACAGTCTTTTGTGGCAGAAAAGTGATTATCTGGGCGAATTAAGCAGTTTGACAACCTGCTTGCATCAAAATTAAGCATTTTTTGCCAGTCTTTTTTGACAGAAAAGTGATTTTATCGGTGTATTACGCATTTTGACAATCTTAACTATTATCTTAACCATCAAAATTAACTATGTTTGACCGAACAGTCTTTTTTGGTAGAAAACTGATTTCCTCAGTGAATTAAACATTTTAACAACCTGCTTGGCAGAAAAGTGATTTTGTCGTCGAATTAAGCATTTTGGCCATCTGCTTGCCTCAACATTCTCTATTTTTTTGCCAAACCGTCTTTTTTGGCAGAAAAGTGGCTTTCTCGGCGAATTCAGTATTTTAAGAACCTGCTTGCATTAAACTTCACTAATTATTTGCCAATGTCCTTTTTGCAAGAAAGGTGATTTTCTCAGCTAATTAAGCATTTTGACAACCTGCATGCATCAAAAATCACAATTTGTTGCTAAACAGTCTTTTTTGGCAGAAAAGTGATTTGCTCAGTGAATTAAGCATTTTAACAACCTGCTTGCATCATAATTAAATATTTTCTGCCAAACAGTCTTTTTTTGGCAGAAAAGTGACTTTATCGGTGAATTACGCATTTTGACAACCTGCTTGCATCAAAATTAAATATTTTCTGCTGATCAGTCTGTTTTGGCAGAAAAGTGATTTTCCCGTCGAATTTAGCGTTTTTGGTCATCTGCTTCCCTCAACATTCACTATTTTTTGTCAAACAGTCTTTCTTGGCAGAAAAGTGATTTTATCGGTGAATTACGCATTTTGACAAACTGCTTGCATCAATATTCCCTATTTTTTGCCAAACAGTCTTTTTTGGCAGAACAGTGGTTTCACGGCGAATTAAGAATTTTAACAACCTGCTTGCAGTAAACTTCACTAATTATTTGCCAAACAGTCCTGTTTGCCAGAAAGGTGATTTTCTCTGCTAATGAAGCATTTTGACAATCTGCTTGCATCAAGATTAAATATTGTCTGCTGAACAGTCTTTTTTTGCCAGAAAAGTGATTTTCCGGTCGAATTGAGCGTTTTTGATCATCCGCTTGCCTCAACATTCACTATTTTTTGCCAAACAGTCTTTCTTGGCAGAAAAGTGATTTTATCGGTCAATTACGCATTTTGGCAACATGCTTCCATCAAAATTAACTATTTTTGACCGAACAGTCTTTTTCGCCTGAAAAGTGATTTCCCCGTCGAATTTAGCGGTTTTGATCGTCTGCTGGCCTCAACATTCACTATTTTTTGCCAAACAGTCTTTCTTGGCAGAAAAGTGATTTTATCGGTGAATTACGCATTTTGACAAACTGCTTGCATCAATATTCCCTTTATTTTGCCAAACAGTCTTTTGTGGCAGAAAAGTGATTATCTGGGCGAATTAAGCAGTTTGACAACCTGCTTGCATCAAAATTAAGCATTTTTTGCCAGTCTTTTTTGACAGAAAAGTGATTTTATCGGTGTATTACGCATTTTGACTATCTTAACTATTACAAACTGCTTGCATCAATATTCCCTATATTTTGCCAAACAGTCTTTTTTGGCAGAAAAGTCATTATCTGGGCGAATTAAGCAGTTGACAACCTGTTTGCATCAAAATTAAGCATTTTTTGCCAGTCTTTTTTGACAGCAAAGTGATTTTATCGGTGTATTACGCATTTTGACAATCTTAACTATTATCTTAACCATCAAAATTAACTATGTTTGACCGAACAGTCTTTTTTGGTAGAAAACTGATTTTCTCGTCAAATTACGCATTTTGACAACCCGCTTGCATCAATATTCCCTCTTTTTTGCCAAACTGTCTTTTTTGGCAGAAAAGTGGTGTTCTCGGCGAATTAAGAATTTTAACAACCTGCTTGAAGTAAACTTCACTAATTATTTGCCAAACAGTCCTTTTTGCCAGAAAGGTGATTTTATCAGCTAATTAAGCATTTTCACAACCTGCTTGCATCAAAATTCACTATTTTATGCCAAACACTCTTTGTTGGCTGAAAAGTGATTTTATCGGTGAATTCTGTATTTTGACAACCTGCTTTCATCAAAATTCACTATTTTTTGCAAAACAGTCTTTTTTGGGGGGAAGAGACTTTATCGGTGAATTACGCATTTTGACAAATTGCAACCATCAAAATTAACTATGTTTGACCGAACAGTCTTTTTTGGTAGAAAACTGATTTCCTCAGTGAATTAAACATTTTAACAACCTGCTTGGCAGAAAAGTGATTTTGTCGTCGAATTAAGCATTTTGGCCATCTGCTTGCCTCAACATTCTCTATTTTTTTGCCAAACCGTCTTTTTTGGCAGAAAAGTGGCTTTCTCGGCGAATTCAGTATTTTAAGAACCTGCTTGCATTAAACTTCACTAATTATTTGCCAATGTCCTTTTTGCAAGAAAGGTGATTTTCTCAGCTAATTAAGCATTTTGATAACCTGCATGCATCAAAAATCACAATTTTTTGCTAAACAGTCTTTCTTGGCAGAAAAGTGATTTTATCGGTGAATTACGCATTTTGACAAACTGCTTGCATCAATATTCCCTATTTTTTGCCAAACAGTCTTTTTTGGCAGAACAGTGGTTTCACGGCGAATTAAGAATTTTAACAACCTGCTTGCAGTAAACTTCACTAATTATTTGCCAAACAGTCCTTTTTGCCAGAAAGGTGATTTTCTCTGCTAATGAAGCATTTTGACAATCTGCTTGCATCAAGATTAAATATTGTCTGCTGAACAGTCTTTTTTTGCCAGAAAAGTGATTTTCCGGTCGAATTGAGCGTTTTTGATCATCCGCTTGCCTCAACATTCACTATTTTTTGCCAAACAGTCTTTCTTGGCAGAAAAGTGATTTTATCGGTCAATTACGCATTTTGGCAACATGCTTCCATCAAAATTAACTATTTTTGACCGAACAGTCTTTTTCGCCTGAAAAGTGATTTCCCCGTCGAATTTAGCGTTTTTGATCGTCTGCTGGCCTCAACATTCACTATTTTTTGCCAAACAGTCTTTCTTGGCAGAAAAGTGATTTTATCGGTGAATTACGCATTTTGACAAACTGCTTGCATCAATATTCCCTTTATTTTGCCAAACAGTCTTTTGTGGCAGAACAGTGATTATCTGGGCGAATTAAGCAGTTTGACAACCTGCTTGCATCAAAATTAAGCATTTTTTGCCAGTCTTTTTTGACAGCAAAGTGATTTTATCGGTGTATTACGCATTTTGACAATCTTAACTATTATCTTAACCATCAAAATTAACTATTTTTGACCGAACAGTCTTTTTTGGTAGAAAACTGATTTCCTCAGTGAATTAAACATTTTAACAACCTGCTTGGCAGAAAAGTGATTTTGTCGTCGAATTAAGCATTTTGGCCATCTGCTTGCCTCAACATTCTCTATTTTTTTGCCAAACCGTCTTTTTTGGCAGAAAAGTGGCTTTCTCGGCGAATTCAGTATTTTAAGAACCTGCTTGCATTAAACTTCACTAATTATTTGCCAATGTCCTTTTTGCAAGAAAGGTGATTTTCTCAGCTAATTAAGCATTTTGACAACCTGCATGCATCAAAAATCACAATTTGTTGCTAAACAGTCTTTTTTGGCAGAAAAGTGATTTGCTCAGTGAATTAAGCATTTTAACAACCTGCTTGCATCATAATTAAATATTTTCTGCCAAACAGTCTTTTTTTGGCAGAAAAGTGACTTTATCGGTGAATTACGCATTTTGACAACCTGCTTGCATCAAAATTAAATATTTTCTGCTGATCAGTCTGTTTTGGCAGAAAAGTGATTTTCCCGTCGAATTTAGCGTTTTTGGTCATCTGCTTCCCTCAACATTCACTATTTTTTGTCAAACAGTCTTTCTTGGCAGAAAAGTGATTTTATCGGTGAATTACGCATTTTGACAAACTGCTTGCATCAATATTCCCTATTTTTTGCCAAACAGTCTTTTTTGGCAGAACAGTGGTTTCACGGCGAATTAAGAATTTTAACAACCTGCTTGCAGTAAACTTCACTAATTATTTGCCAAACAGTCCTTTTTGCCAGAAAGGTGATTTTCTCTGCTAATGAAGCATTTTGACAATCTGCTTGCATCAAGATTAAATATTGTCTGCTGAACAGTCTTTTTTTGCCAGAAAAGTGATTTTCCGGTCGAATTGAGCGTTTTTGATCATCCGCTTGCCTCAACATTCACTATTTTTTGCCAAACAGTCTTTCTTGGCAGAAAAGTGATTTTATCGGTCAATTACGCATTTTGGCAACATGCTTCCATCAAAATTAACTATTTTTGACCGAACAGTCTTTTTCGCCTGAAAAGTGATTTCCCCGTCGAATTTAGCGTTTTTGATCGTCTGCTGGCCTCAACATTCACTATTTTTTGCCAAACAGTCTTTCTTGGCAGAAAAGTGATTTTATCGGTGAATTACGCATTTTGACAAACTGCTTGCATCAATATTCCCTTTATTTTGCCAAACAGTCTTTTGTGGCAGAAAAGTGATTATCTGGGCGAATTAAGCAGTTTGACAACCTGCTTGCATCAAAATTAAGCATTTTTTGCCAGTCTTTTTTGACAGAAAAGTGATTTTATCGGTGTATTACGCATTTTGACTATCTTAACTATTACAAACTGCTTGCATCAATATTCCCTATATTTTGCCAAACAGTCTTTTTTGGCAGAAAAGTGATTATCTGGGCGAATTAAGCAGTTTGACAACCTGCTTGCATCAAAATTAAGCATTTTTTGCCAGTCTTTTTTGACAGAAAAGTGATTTTATCGGTGTATTACGCATTTTGACAATCTTAACTATTATCTTAACCATCAAAATTAACTATGTTTGACCGAACAGTCTTTTTTGGTAGAAAACTGATTTCCTCAGTGAATTAAACATTTTAACAACCTGCTTGGCAGAAAAGTGATTTTGTCGTCGAATTAAGCATTTTGGCCATCTGCTTGCCTCAACATTCTCTATTTTTTTGCCAAACCGTCTTTTTTGGCAGAAAAGTGGCTTTCTCGGCGAATTCAGTATTTTAAGAACCTGCTTGCATTAAACTTCACTAATTATTTGCCAATGTCCTTTTTGCAAGAAAGGTGATTTTCTCAGCTAATTAAGCATTTTGATAACCTGCATGCATCAAAAATCACAATTTTTTGCTAAACAGTCTTTCTTGGCAGAAAAGTGATTTTATCGGTGAATTACGCATTTTGACAAACTGCTTGCATCAATATTCCCTATTTTTTGCCAAACAGTCTTTTTTGGCAGAACAGTGGTTTCACGGCGAATTAAGAATTTTAACAACCTGCTTGCAGTAAACTTCACTAATTATTTGCCAAACAGTCCTTTTTGCCAGAAAGGTGATTTTCTCTGCTAATGAAGCATTTTGACAATCTGCTTGCATCAAGATTAAATATTGTCTGCTGAACAGTCTTTTTTTGCCAGAAAAGTGATTTTCCGGTCGAATTGAGCGTTTTTGATCATCCGCTTGCCTCAACATTCACTATTTTTTGCCAAACAGTCTTTCTTGGCAGAAAAGTGATTTTATCGGTCAATTACGCATTTTGGCAACATGCTTCCATCAAAATTAACTATTTTTGACCGAACAGTCTTTTTCGCCTGAAAAGTGATTTCCCCGTCGAATTTAGCGGTTTTGATCGTCTGCTGGCCTCAACATTCACTATTTTTTGCCAAACAGTCTTTCTTGGCAGAAAAGTGATTTTATCGGTGAATTACGCATTTTGACAAACTGCTTGCATCAATATTCCCTTTATTTTGCCAAACAGTCTTTTGTGGCAGAAAAGTGATTATCTGGGCGAATTAAGCAGTTTGACAACCTGCTTGCATCAAAATTAAGCATTTTTTGCCAGTCTTTTTTGACAGAAAAGTGATTTTATCGGTGTATTACGCATTTTGACAATCTTAACTATTATCTTAACCATCAAAATTAACTATGTTTGACCGAACAGTCTTTTTGGTAGAAAACTGATTTCCTCAGTGAATTAAACATTTTAACAACCTGCTTGGCAGAAAAGTGATTTTGTCGTCGAATTAAGCATTTTGGCCATCTGCTTGCCTCAACATTCTCTATTTTTTTGCCAAACCGTCTTTTTTGGCAGAAAAGTGGCTTTCTCGGCGAATTCAGTATTTTAAGAACCTGCTTGCATTAAACTTCACTAATTATTTGCCAATGTCCTTTTTGCAAGAAAGGTGATTTTCTCAGCTAATTAAGCATTTTGACAACCTGCATGCATCAAAAATCACAATTTGTTGCTAAACAGTCTTTTTTGGCAGAAAAGTGATTTGCTCAGTGAATTAAGCATTTTAACAACCTGCTTGCATCATAATTAAATATTTTCTGCCAAACAGTCTTTTTTTGGCAGAAAAGTGACTTTATCGGTGAATTACGCATTTTGACAACCTGCTTGCATCAAAATTAAATATTTTCTGCTGATCAGTCTGTTTTT